>NW_021604587.1:11893023-11935770 GCF_004785775.1 Grammomys surdaster
GGGAGAGGGAGAGGGAGAGGGAGAGGGAGAGGGAGAGGGAGAGGGAGAGGGAGGAGAGGGAGAGGGAGAGGGGAGACGGAGTGAGACAGAGAAAGACAGAGAGAGACAGAGAATGAACAAACATGACGTTGGGTGGGGGTGGGAAGTGAGGCAGAGGGATGAAAGGTTTTGAGAGAAGAGAAAAACATGATCATTTCATATCTTACATGAAAAGTTTAAAAAATACTTTTAGCCAAGAATGTAGAAATAAATTTTCATGACTTTTCAATTAGGTATGGTTTCTTAGGCATGACACCTGATATATAAGCAACCAAGGGGAAAATGGACAAATTGAATATTATGAAAATGAAATCTGTGCTATTCATGGTGCTATCAGGAAAGTAAAAAGACAACCTACAGAATGTGAAAAAATATTTACATACCATATATCTGGTAAGACTATAGTATTTGGAATATATAATGACTTATAACATAATAGTGAAAGACAACTAGATAAAAATAGTCATTTATATGTCTGAAAATAATATGTAAAATGACCAATAAATGTGAAAAAGGGCCCAAATCATTAGCTGCTTGAAAAACACCAGTTCAAATTATAATGTCACATATCCAAGCAGCTTCTCTGATGATTTGAGAGTGGACCTCTTAGACTAAAATATTCAAATACTTAGTTCCAGTTGGTGGGCCTGTTTGGGGAAGGATGAGAAGGTATGGCCTACTTGGAGGTATGGCAATGGAACCTGGCTTTGAGGTTTCAAACTTCCCTGAGCCATCCCAGTGTTCTCTGTGTGTGCTTTCTGTCTCCTTTTTTAGGGACCAAGATATCAGCTTTAAACCTTTCCTGTCACTATGCCCTTGCTTTGCTGTCATAGATTTTAACCATTTAAAACTGTAAGCCCAATTAAATGTTTTATTTTATAAGTTGCCTTGGTCACGGTGTTTTATCACAACAAATGAAAAGAAATCAATAAAGCTACAATAGTGATGTGCCACATGTTGACGAAGATATTAAGAAAACAGAATCCATTTACTGCTGAGAGCAATTGACAGTGGTACAGCCACTCAGAATACTGTCACAAAACTTAAACGTAGGGTCACAATAATACCAAGCAGTTTCACGCCTAAGAATGTGCACTATAGATTTTAAATGTATACACAAAATCTTCTACATGAGTATTCATAACAGTATCATTTATAACAGGTAATTATGTCAATACAACCCAAATGCCCAGCAGCTAAGAATTGAACAAAGAAAATGTGGTAAAGTCATAAGAGATATTATCTAGTTATAAAAAATAAAGTACCAATGACATTCCATTTCATGAGTAAATATGAAAAGTGTGTTTAGCATTTCTTTTACATGAAATTCATATATATTTATATGGCATACCCAGAGAAGACAATAGATTAACAGTTGCTTAGGAGACTGGGAAGTGTGAAATGACTCTACAGATTCATGATTTATTTTTTGGAACTCTGACAATATTCTGGAATTCGTGGCGACATTCTCCAATGTTGCCAAGAGAAGAAACCTCCATTGAAATAACATCCTTTGAAAGGATGAATTTTATAGAATGAGACATCTCAATTTTTTAAAAATAAAATCTGAAGAAAATCCCAGAATTTTGGTTTTCTCAAAACTCCCAGGTGATGTTGAGTCTTTGATCTACAAACTACAGTTAGGACAGCAAAGATTTGGAGAATTCATTCCAAGGTCCAACTCAGAACACGGCACCCATCTGCAGTTATATACTGCTGGAAGATCCCCTTTTCTACCTTCAATGTGAAAGAGGTTACTCTCAACAGCAGATCTTGAGTGAATGGAGAATTCGTATATCTCAAAATGAAGCATAGCCCTTGCTCCATCCAAGAAAATGGATGCTAAATATCTGAACTATTGTTCTTGAAGGCCAGCCATAGATACAGAAGAGGAAGAAACTTTAGTAATTTTGCATCTAGGAAAACATATGCCATGTGTGTTTCTAAGGAATGTAATGAAAGAGGTTAATTTGTGGTGGTTTGAATGAGAATGGCCCACATAGGCTCATATAGTTGAATATTTGGGTACCAGTTGGTGGACCTGTTTGGGAATGATCAAGAAGTATGGCTTTGTTGGAGAATGTGTATCAGGGGTATAGACATTGTTGTTTCAAAAGCCCACATGATTCCATCTTAGATTTCTCTGCCTCATGACTGTACATCAAGGTATGAACTCTAAGCTTCTGCTCTGGTGACATGCCTACTCTTCTACTGCCATCCTCCCTACCTTAATGGTCATGGACTCACCCTCTGAAACTGTAAGCCCCAAATAAACTTTTATAAATTGCCTTGGGTATGGTGCTTATTGCAGCAATATAAAAGTGAGACATCACTCCCACAATAACAACTCTAAGTTTTTTGGTTGTTTGTGAGTATGTTGTATTGCTTGTGTGTGTTTCATGTACTTGTAATATGGCTGTGCACGTGTATGTTAGTGCACACGCACATCTGTGTATAGGTGGAGGCCAGAGGTTGGCATCATGTATCTTACTTTGACCATTCTCTACTTCTTAAATTTTAATTAAAGGCAATTACTTTTCTTTAAAAATGGTCTTTTAATAAACTTGATGTTCATTGATTCTGCTACACTTGCTAACTTGCAGGCCGATAAGATTTTGGGATCCATATGTCTCACTCAACCTCAAGTTGGAATTACAGGTTTTCACCACCATTCCTGGCTTTGTATTAGTACCTGTTCTAGTTATCTAAATTCAAGTCCTTCTGCTTGGAGTGACGGACATTTCATTGACTGAGCCATTGCCTCAGGCTCCTTTCTAAAGATTCCATTCAAATGAAAATTTACTGAGCACTAGTTTCAGAAGTGGTAGATTAACTGATATGCTATATGGAGTGGTGGAACACTCCAGAGCTTTGCTATGATAGAAAACTATTCATCCCTGGGCTGGATGGAGAGAGGCTATAGTAATTAACTCTACAGGCTGGATTAAACCTTGGAACTTGAAAGTAGAAAAGATTCTCTCACAGGAATAAGTGATAAAGAGACACAACTGGAGACAACATGCAGTCAGTCTCTCCCTGACTTCCAGCACAGCCTAGAGACATTCAGTATCTTTGTGACACACACTCAGAGCACTGGAGGATAATAGCAGAAGGATAATGGAACAGAGGAAGAAGGGCTGAACAGATCAACAAAGAACCTTTAAGGGAAGGGTTCATTCATAATTGGCCTTTTTTAAATATTTAGAAAAACAAAATGAACAGGTCTACTTGGAAAACATGACCCAGTGTGCTTTTCAACTTGGTCTACATTAGAACCACTCAGTAAGGTTTTAAAATTGCCCTGCCCAGGTTGTCTAACAAGCCAACTATATTGACTTTCTGGAAGTGGAACCCATGTTAGTATCTGTTAGAACAATTGAGAGGTTTGCAGAACATAGCCTAGACTGAAAACAAAACAAAACAAAAGCCATGATTTTACGATACAGGATTGAGCACGTGGTTTACTTCCATGTAGCTTACCATTAGTAGCAATAATAATAGAGGGTATCAGGTTTAACTTAACTGGGAACAAAAGAAAGAAAGACAGATGGGTAAGGTTGCAAAGAGAGATTGTCTTGTGGATAGAATATCTTGGAAAGGTACATCAAAGGGTGAGCAAGTTACCTAGCTGACAGTTTTGAGTAAAAATTAAGACAATCTCAGAAAGTATATTTTCTTTCATATATATATATATATATATATATATATATATATATATGAAGCAAGACTTCAGATAACAGAGAGGACTAATGGGGGAGAGGGAAGTAGGGAGGATAAAATCAACATGCAATGCACACCTGTATGAAGGTGTCTTTATATTACACAGTATAATATATAATACATGTATGTAATAAACCTAGGTTAAAGAGAGACAACAGAAACAGAGGAAGACTAGTAGTAAACGCATTGTATTCATTTGACCACAAAGTTTGAGGATCTAAAAGCACTGAAACTAAAGTAGGATCACAGACAACAGGAGCAGGAGTGTTGTTGCTTCTGGTTGCCAAGACAACAGGAGAACTTCCTTATGTTAATGACAATATGAGAAGAACCACAGGCCAAACATGGTATTGAAGCAGGGATTTGTTAGAAACAGAGTCACACCTGGTCCAGGGAGTTGCTATTGGAAGATGCTGTTAGGGGATCAGGTGAGACTGTTCTGAGAGCTTGTAAGGGGTGATGGGATGGGACTTGGAGTTATTGGATGCATGAAGTTACACCTTCTGTAGAGTGTCAGCTCATGCCGTATATGGCCTCTTCTTCATGTTGTTCTTGACTGAGTTCCCTGGAAATAAGGACTCACGAAATCTGGACTTGAGTGACTCTCCATGTAGGAAGTAGGAACACAGAAGGAAAATACCAAGATTTACAAAGATTGCTTTATCTTTCTTAAAATAGGTAAGTGACATTTCTTTTTATTTCTTTACTTACTGAACATTTTTAGATTTATGTTTCACATTTTAAAAGTTAATATTGTGAAAAGCTATTTCCAGACATTATCTTTTATATTTGAAAAACATTTAAATGTTTTTTCCCAAATACTAAGAAAAAATATAAGCAAAATATTTTCCTCTTAAAATGGTTTATTTTTCAGTGACTGAAACTTAAAACAGGATCTTTTCTGTTTTCGAGGAATGGATCTGTAACAAAGCCAAGCTTCACTTGGGGATCATATTTGCTGACTACACAGTCTTGCTAGTCTTAGGTGGGGCCACTTGATATGCATTTCAACAGATGCCTGGTGACGTCTTTTGACATTTTGAATAATGGGATTTTAATTCATTATAGTAACTATGAGAAAATATCACCTTAATAAACACATTCTGACCAAATATAGTGCATTTTACTTTTACACTTTTACTTTTGAAAACAATTTTCATCAAATGTATTATCTTTTTTTATTACACAAGTAACTTCAATAATTATAAGAGTACATGAAGTAAAGTAAGATGTCTTATCAGTATCTTAATTCTTCTTGATCTTTCTCCTCAGAATACCAAATACTTAGAAATGCTAAATATTTTATTTGTACAAATAAAAATAAGAGTAGCAAAATGAATAATTTGTTTTTAACTAAAACTTTGAAAGTACATTTAGAAGTGAATTTACAAACGTGTGCATACACATACATATAATATACACAAACCATTATATGTAAGCTTTCTCAATGTCATTAAACTTTTAACCACTCAAATTACTCTCTTTCTGTGTCCATATCTATTTTATTTTAGGACAGCATACTGTTTCATTCTACACATTGTGGTTTTTAGCGCTGCTAAAGAAAATTACAATCATATTTATGTAGTCTTATTGTATACTCATATTTCTAAAATATATTTCTGTAAGGCTACACGTAAAGTTCATTTTCAACTGTAAAAATGTTGTAGTGACTTTCATCAATGTGGAGAATAAGATGTTTCCTAACTTCTTCAATAAAGGCTGTTCTAGTTCATTCCAGGACTTAGAGGCATGGCAACATCCATTCCATGAATGACCTTCCTTGTCAACAGTCTAACCCCACATGCAGATTATATCATAGTACCTGTTCGAAACAAGTTACTTTGGAGAAAGGGATAGGACCTGCGCTCAGTCCACTGTAAGGCAAGGGAGAGGTATGCTGCTACAATTCTATTGACAGAAAATGACTAAGTGTGGCCTTGTTGCATCAGTAACGCTGTGGAGGAGGTTTCACTTGCAGTCTTTCTGTGTCCTCTCAGGCTTTATCCTTGGCCAAATTCACATTTTCAATCTTTGGCATCTGTTTTGTTCATCAGAAAGAATTCATCTTAGAGTGTTTCCAAATTGGTAATTATCCAGAGAAATGATTAGTGCAAAAAGTAATAATAAGAAAAAAATTGAACTATTTCCATGTGTTCATTATGGGAACCAAGCCAAAAAGTTGTTATTTTACATACTTCAATTGCCAGAGCAATAAGCATGTTGATTTCTTTCCAGGTCTACTCTCCGATAGCAGTAAGGGGTCTTTCATTAAGAAGACAGAATGTCAGTGGGAAGTTTGGGTCTACAAAGTATATATATATATATGAAAATCTGTTTCATAGTTAACTTTGTCTTTAAGAACAAACTTTTCATGTAGATGCCAGGGGAAAGTTGCTGTTTTCGCTGTTCGAAGAGATTTGCCCTGTGACAGGCTATCTTGGAGTAGACAGAAAATGCTCTTGATGCCCAACTATCTTCTTAGCCTGTTTCTGGATTCACCACAGCTTAGGGGACTTCCGTGTCTGCTCATGTCTTTTTCAGCTGTGACCTTACCTGGAGGCTTTTTCCATAGAGAGGAGATCATTCTGCCACCTGCATGGTCAACTACAAATGCAAGGGGCTTTAATGATTGCCATAGCAGCCAATGGTGCCATTAATGGTGCCAATACCAGCCTTCCTCCAGTGGATAACTGGAGTTAGTAAACAAACAGGACAGCTTCTTTGTGACTTGATGGGGCACACTCAGAGAAACATTGAGACAGCAGCAACCTCATAAAGTACATACTGAGTTCAAGCCTCATCACCACAAAAATAAATAGTATTCTTTACAATGATATATCTTATGTCTGCCTCACTCCATACAACTTTGCAGCAAATCTTTCCATGGGCTGACTAATAGCATAATTGTACCCATGCCTTATCTCAAGACTGAACTTTAAAGAACCTAAACTAAGACACGCGGTGAACTAAGGAATGGGTTGCTTTCCCTCAAGCACATAAAACCAGAGCACCTAAGGCAAATAAAGTAACTTAACTTGTGTGTAAATAAAATGGCTGGCAGATGGTGTTGCTTTGTCAGTTCTCCCAAGTTAAAATAAGCTGCAGCTGAATATCAGACACAGATATAGAAAGACGCTTGATACACCCCCGTACATGCTGCTCTGTGATTGACACATAGAAAGGTGTAGTGTGGTCCAAAGCAACAATATCTTATGCTCTTGACTCTTCATCTCTCTAGCTAGTTCCGTCAGTGCCTTACATCCATGACTGTACGTTGGTTGGTCTAGAGTTCCCTTTCCCTGACTCTTGTACAGAAGAGGTATGCACAACTCTGAGCTAGTGATTTTCACCACAAATGGATCTGCATCAGTCTCACATGCTTTGAAGAGCCACTGTATATGTTTCCTGGGCCCCAGTTCACATTTTCTAGGCCACCATTTTATAACAACCAACTCTGTGAAAGTGTCACTGATGGATGGTACTTTAAGTGCATGCATCTGATTTCTTTCTTGGAGTTTCAGTCTACTGTCTTCTATAAACCACTTAGGCATTCTTTTTTATTATTAAATTGTTCATTTTTATTCATGTGTATGTGTGTGTTAATGTTTGTTCACATGTGTACCATGTGCATGTAGTCAGTGCCTGGAGAGGCCAGAAGGGAGTGTCATATCCCTCACAAGTGATTTTACAAGCAGTTTTGAGTCATCATGTGGGTGCTGGAACCTGAGTCTTGGTCCTCTGAAAGAACGGTAAGTGATTTTAGCCCTGAGCTGTCTATCAAGTTCTCAAAGTGCATTGCAAAACACTGGCTAGAAGACTCGTGGAACAAGAATATAGGTGACCTGTCCTCACTGATGCTTTAAAAAAATCCTTTTTAAAAGTCATTTATTTTATGTGTATGAATGTATTTCCAGTATGCACATTATATGAACAAATACATTTCTTTTTCTTGGGAAGGCCAGAAGAGGGCATCAGATGCCATAGAACTGAAGTTACAGAGGATTGTGAGCCACCAAGTGAGTGCTGGGAATTGGACCTGAGTCTTTTGCAAGAGCAGCCCATGCTCATGACTGGCAAGACATGGTTGGCATGGCTGGCATGATTCCAGCTCCATGGATAATACTTTAGAGGTGTATTCTATGACGCTGCTTAGAGCTGCCCTAGGAGTACTGAATTGCACTGGTGTGCTGTGGCTGGATTGAGCAACACACTCTTTATTTTGTTCTACCTGACCCTCCATTTCAGCACCTGAGGAAGGAACTGTGCAAAGGAATCTCTCCATATGCACGCACATGCTCAACTTGAACCTTTGCTACTCATGACCACACATCTCTACTCCTTTCCCAGCCACTTTTTCTATCACTCCCCAGATCAGATTCTAGTACCAACATCTTGGCTTAAAGTGACCAAAAGTTTGTAAGTTACAAAAGGAAATATTCTTCTGCTAAACCATTCATATGAGCAAATACTTGTTTATCTAAATTTTGATATCCTTACTGTGTATATTGAAACCCTAATGACCCTTTCCAGTTCCAAACAGTTGGCACTTCTTCATCGGTTTTTATTTTTCTTTGGACTCTATGGTACTTACAGCTGTTGCTATAAGTTTTGTGATGACTTAACGATTCCAGGAAATGCTCTTGCATGCCGCAGCATGTGGCAAGGCTTTGTTAAAAACACTGAGTTGCTAAAATGCAAGTGATAGCTCTTAAGAAAAGTGTAAAGAGAAAGCAGGAGTTTTACTGAGTCTGTGCAAGCAAAAGATGATGTGATGAATGAGACAAGTAAGGCATTTTTCCAACATGTTAGGGAGGCAAGAGAAATCACAGCTGGGCAGAAGCACACATTCTACACTGTTCTTCACCAGATGAGTAGTGAAGGATGGTCTCCTGGGACCATGCTGAGACCAGCAAAGGAGATGACTATTTATTTTTATTTTATTTTCTACAGTAATAACAGTGCTTGAGTTTCGCTGGCTCAGATGTTTTGTAGAAACAGTTTTCAATATCTTGAGAAGAATTTGATAGTTCTAGGTATGCTAAAGTCCAAAGTCATTTCACCAATTGTGGTACAATGCCATTAAATAAAACATTCACTCTCTCCAAGGCTGAGCTTTCAGAGTAATGGTTTCTATTTTTCCTGAGGCTGTGATGTCCTAAAATATAAAGCTTTAGAGTATTATGACTCTCTCCTTACCTCTAACTTGTGGGTATTTCTAGGTTTTCTTTCTTTGCTTCTTTGTTTTTAAATGAGAATTTTATTGTTATTTACAAGATGGCAGTTTGAATGACCTAAAAAAAATAATCTAACAATGAAAATAATGATGCCGTAATTCATGCCGTCTCTACCTGAACTTTACTCTCCAAGTGCTGCAAATGTGCTATTTTCTGTAACAGCTGCTCACATATTACTTATCTCATACAAATGGGATGCTTATCAGCTTTAAACACAGCATATTTCTCATGAGTTTCTTAAATACAACAATAGCAACAACAACAACATTATCAGGCTCTGTTACTCGTGTCTCTGCTTTACTGTATCCACTTCGGTTGGTTAAGGCTGTCCTCAAGTTTCTGATACCCTTTGCCAGAGCCACCAATTTGTTGGGATATTAAGCTTGTCCCTCATGTTTGGCTGTTATCTTATCTTATTTATTTATTTATTTATTTATTTATTTATTTATTTATTTAAGGATACTGACTCTGTTCCAGACAGACTTAGCTCATTTGTAAATCTGTATTATAGTTTTACGTTATTTTGTTATTTACAAATCATATAAGCATAAAGAGATCTGGTCAGATTGACTAAAGAACATTTCTCACGACTCTGTAATTTTTAGAAGTCTCCCAGAATTTGTCTCTTCTCTAGAATATAATGATACAAAAAATAAACAGAATTGTCACTTTATGAGAAGTAGGCTTGTAAAAGGCAGAGGGTATGACTTTGTAAGGGAGAGGCATGTATGGGCTACTTACCAGGCCAACAATAAGGAAATTACATAATCATACTTTGTATTCATATTTCAAATGGATGACACTTCTACTGACAGATATAATACTGTGTTATCTTTGACTTGCGAGATACAGTTTGAGTAAATTAATAATATGTTGGAAGGCCTTCGAGATCCTGTTGTGAAGACATGTTTGCTTTGTTGATTGGATCTCCCCACTATTGGTTCTTTGATTTCTGAGAAAGATTACAAAATACAATATTTGAATTGGGAACAAGAGTGCTGAGCCTGGGCCATAATTCAAATGACACAGCCAAATCCTTAATTTTTCATGGAAAACAGTATCTTAAAAACTTGAGGAGGTCTAGGACATTTCTTCTTCCAAATCTCTTGTTATTTTAATAAACCGTGAAGGAATGACTAAGGTGGGTTAAACCCTTGATCCATCTTCTGTGCTCACTTTCAGGCACTGATGTGGAATCATCATGTGTCTTCTGAGCTTCTTACTGCCATTATGCATGTAAACATGGAAAAAATCACATCAGAAATCCTAGTATGAGAATCATGGGAACTGTGAGACTTAATCCCATCACCATCACCCCCAAACAGGCCCCAGACCTCTTTGTGTTCATCACTTAAAAACCTCAACTGAAAGGTTGCAGCCTTCTTGAGCTGAGCAGTGATCTCAGTACACCATGCTCATGATAAGGAGATGTCTATTATTTGGTTCTGTATTTGTTATAATGAGGAAATAACTTTACCTCTCTTTTCCCAAGCAAGAGACAAGTACATCTAAAACTGAAAGAGGGGCCATCTGGAGACCATTCCACCTGGGTATCAATCCCATGTGCAGTCACCAAAGGTAGCCACTGATGTGGATGTCAGGAAGTGCATGCTGACAGGACCCTGATATAGCAGTGTTCTTAGAGGTCTGCCAGAGTTTGACATATTCAGAGGCAGATGCTCACAGCTAACCATTGAACTGATCAAGGGGTTCCCAATGGAGGAGTTAGAGTTACGACTGAAGGAGCTGAAAGGGTTTGAGGCCCCATGAGGAGAGCAACAATACCAACCAACCACAGCTCCCGGAGTCTAAACCACTAGCCTGGGAGCAGTTAGGGAGGGATTCATGGCTCCATCTATATATGTAAGGGAGGATGGCCCTGTCAGGCATAGGAGGAAGAGGAGATCCTTGGTCCCATGAAGGCTGGATGCCATGTGTGGGGGAATTCGAGGGTGGGGAGGTGGGAGTGGGGGGGGTAGGTAGGGGCACATCTGTAGAGAAGGAGGAGGAGGGGAGATGGGATAGGGAGTTCCTGGGCCAGGGAGGGGGATGGGACAAGGGGATAACATCTGAAATGTACATAAAATATCCAATAAAAAATGAAAAAAAAGTTCTAATTAACACATAATAGAACATTACTTTCTTCATTAAGATGTCACATCGATTGTTAACAATTTCTAATCAGTTAAAACTCAGAGGGTGTCTAACAAGCCTGGGAATTGTGATGATCTTTACTGCAACCCAATGTTAAACTAAGAATTGGGTTGGTAATGTTATATGTTCATACTCTTTATAAAAATATTCATGTATTTAAGTTTAAATGGGGTTCTTTTTAAACAAATTCTAAAAAAAAGTTAATTTAATGATATAGTAAATGCTACAGAATCCTAAGCAGTAAATGTGTGCCTGACCAATATGTGATGTTTGCAGAAGGCAAGGACAAGGACATTAAATAATCACAACACAAAACTGACCCAGTGCTATGAAATGAAAACAGTATTAATTCACTGTGGGGGCTAATTATGCCACTGGTAGTCTGGAAGACTGTTACTATGGAAGGTCACCTAAGACGGAGGTATACAAAGCTGAGTTTATTTCTTGGTCTCGAGTTTACTACGCCAAGAGAGGAGAGCTGAATAAATGATGCATAGCAATGTTAAAGGCAGAAATGGATGTGGGCTTGCTGGAAAGAAGATGGCAACCATTTTTTGTTCTCCAGTGTCCAGTTACTGTTAGACAAAACAGTCTCTATTTGGCTTATTTATAATGTATTTCCAAATAGAAAGAAGAAAACAAATTGTATTTGAATTTCCTTGATTCTCGCTGAATGAGTAGCCTATTCTTTCTAGTTTGTCTTGCAGAGGGAACAAAAACTGTCCTGCTGGATACCAGGCATGTCCAAACTGGTGAACAGTCAACAAATATTTCTCATCTCCAGCTAGGTTAAATAGCTCTGATTTGAGCATTTCCTCAAATATAAGTAAATACTTTACATTTTCATTAAAATATAGTTACACCATTTCCCCTTCCTCTTGTCCCCTAAGCCCTTCCCACATCCCTACTCTCTCCTCTCCAATGTCTTATTCTTTAGTTATTGTTGTTACATATAGACACATTGTTATATGCAAAGAAATATATGAATGCAGCCTATTGAGTTCATTTAGTGTTACTTGTGTGTTTATTTTTAGTGCCAACAACTTGGGTATGGATTTGGATAAGCATTTAGGAGCTTCTGAAGAAAGCCAGTTCTCTTTACCACCATCTTTAACAGCCTAGTTCTCCATCCTTGTGTCTCTCCCTCCCTCCCTCCCTCCCTCCCTCCCTCCCTCCCTCCCTCCCTCCCTCCCTATCTCTGTCTCTGTCTGTCTGTCTGTCTGTCTGTCTCTGTCTGTCTCTGTCTCTCTGTCTCTGTCTCTCTGTCTCTCTGTCTCTCTGTCTCTCTGTCTCTCTGTCTCTCTCTCTCTCTCTCTCTCACTGTGTGTATGTGTGTGTGTTATACTTTAAGAACTACCAGAAATCCCGAGTGACATCAGTGAGGGTAAATGGAAATTATTGGTCACCACAAAGCTGACAGACATGTATTCTCAGTGGTGTCCCTACGTTCATGCCACAGAGCTGTGCTGAGTCACATGCTCCTTTCCCTTCTGGCTCTTACCTTATCCTGATCTCTTGCCACCTGTCTCTCCCTTTAGATAGAACCATCTCTAATTCTCCATCAACTTTACTAGGTCACTAAGTCCTTTTCTACCAGTCTATGCACCACACCTAGCCTGACTTCTTAATTTTTATCTTCTATACTCTATTTATAGCTGTTTATCTGAGGCTGAATATTTCAAAAGAAGTTTATTTACCTCATAAGTTTGGAGGCAAAATGCCTAAGATTGAGTGCTCTAAGGTCTCTTGCTCTGTGTCATGTCTGGCTGTGAGCCTTCAATTTGTTCCCATCTGCCATAGGAAGAATATGGTGGCTGAATAGAGCATTGGTCATGAATATAAAAGAATATCATTAGATGTATTTTTATCACTATATATATGTATATACATACATATATGTATGTGTGTGTATGTATATATATGTATGTATACACACACATATATACACACACACACACAAATATACGTATATGTTTCTTTTCATAGATAAGTAGGCTGCCCAAGAAGAGTTTTTGATTCTCTTTTGAGAAAGAACTTAAGGTTAGGTGGGTAGGCAGAGGAAGAGACTATGGAGTGAGTTAGGGGAAAATGTCATCAAAATATATGTAAATTTTAAAATTATTTTAAAAAGAAAAATATAATTAATCACAATAATAATAATAATAATAATAATAATAATAAACATTTTTATCTCTCAAAAACAAAAGCCAGACTGAAGTCTACCGCCCTTCCTTTGGGGACTTTTATGGTGCTTTACTCTGTGACTGATGTAGCACTTCCAATTAAAACATTGATGATTTCTGGACACTAGAACTACTGCAAATTCATGCATTGGGATTGATAAACTTTGCAAGTCTATATTTTTCAGATTAAACCCATTTTTGGAGAAATGGGTTTAATTTTTGGGTTTTTATTTACATTTGTATTTTATGTAATACTAGTATACCTTAAGAAAAGTTTAATTTATTCAGCTACTTATAGGTTTTATTGTAGTCATGTTCATGTTCAGAAATTGTTCATTTTCTTTTGATGATCAATTTATACGCCTGTGATTTGTGAGCATATTTGTGAGTATATGAACACAATAGGTGTTTCATACAATCAGCTTCTATGTTATTTCCCCACCATATAGCAAACATCTCCCAGTTAAATAAGCCAAGCTACAAAGATTATGTCTTCTAGGGAAAAACAATGTTTTCCAGTGTGAATACTTAAATTCACCAGGCCTGCTTCAGAGACATGAATCTCATTTGCACAGAAATCTGTGATTTGTTCCTTTTGAACTCATCAGGATGAACAAGTATGAGAAATCACAGTCGTTTATAAAGATGTTCTGCAGAGAAATTGTTAGATATCAAAGCTCAGGCTAAATCATTTCCAGATTCCATGTCAGTCATTCTTTCTCTCATTCAGCAAACTATTTACACATAAACTAGACTGGAGAATTTAACCAATTCTTACTTTAAAAGCTCTATTTGATTTGCTCTTAGTAATTCTTAAGGTATTTATTGAGATACTTGATTATGTGATTTCTTACATCTCCTTTATGGATAGTATCTATTAGTTGGCATTATAAAAAAATGAAAGTCTTAAAAACTATGACAGCTCAAATTATTGAAACTAAATTTAGATAATTACATGAATTGTCATATTTATTATAATCTATTTCACTTATTAGTCTCAAAGGACAGTTATTTAATTTAGAAATATTACTTGCCATTTATTCATAAAGGAATAAATATACTCTAATGAAAACTGATTATTAAAAACAAATTAAAATAGGCAAAAAAACAGTAGTAGAGAAATAAAAATTGTTAACTACAATCCAAGAAATTTATGTCAATTTGCATGTTTCATGATTAATGCTTTATGTTTTTATATGCTATGTCATTTAATCAATACAAAAACCTCCTAGTCCACTCAGGCATGTTTCACTAATTTATTTTTTACTTGTGAGTTTACAAAAATTGCCTAAGTTCAGAACTAAGCATTGGTAGATCCAGAATATTTTCTGCCCTAAAACCTTACTCTGTCATCAAGACCCTGGAATCCTTCTGGGATGCTACATCATATCCTAGGTGATATGGGTGACAGGGCACACAATGAAACAATCGCTGTCCTTTAAAATACTGCAAATGGAAAGATCCAGCATTGGTTTTTTGTTCTGTTTTATTTGTTATTGTTGTTTTAACTCCTGCCTAGAAACAATTTCTTTTATTGGAATTAAAGAAATATCTCAATGCCTTATGTAAGTAGATTTCAAATTCTGTACTAAAATTCAGCCTAGCAATGCTAAGTGTAATTGTATTTTGTTTATTTATATTTATATTGAGTAGACTTTTAGATATAATCTACTGATTATAAAGTTGAATTCCCCTATTAATTATTATAGTTATACAAAATCATTGTTCAGCAATTATCACCTTCACTTTGACTCATAGTTGGAGGATATTTCTTTACCCAACAGATCTTTTAATATGGTGAGATTTACTTTGGTCAGGGGAATGTAAATCAATATTGGAATCTATTTGTACTTCAAAAGGCTATACACAGTCCTCTGTTCTCACAGAAGAACACAGACCAATGTACTGTCAAATTTAAATATGGCAAGACCATGTCCAAAGTAAGATGAGACACTAGTGCTCTGGACACTGATCCAACTTGTACCTTAGAGTTTAAACCATCTGAATTGTAGCAACCCACAAAAGAATCCCTGGTGATGAAGTTGTTAAAAGCTAAGATACCAATACTTAAGGAGAATGCAGACAAATATCTGTGTTTTGCTTGCCAAGACTATGCTGTCATCAAAGTAAATGACAGAGGGAAAAGATTTTTCAATTATCCTTGCATAGCTCTTACAGTAGGGGAGAACCTTGATTTCAGTTCAGAGATAAGAATATGGGCACACATATGTCCATATGGAGAATTTATGTGATTATGTGAAGAAGTCAAAGTTGGAGATTTACCTCAATCAATTCAGGCTAAAACATAAATATGAATTCAAATATTGGTGAGCATGATATGTTAGTTTTATCATTGCTGGACCAAATCATCAACAATAATAGCTTAAGGAAGGAAAGCTCTCTTCTGATCACTATTTTAGAGGGTTTCTTATGGTGGTAGGACCATGACAGAAAATTTTACATCATGGTGCATAGCAGAGTGGAACAGGAAGGGCAAGGACAAAGTTTCACACCCAAAGACACCTCTTCCTGACGATTTCCTCTAAGTAGGGATTTGAATCTTGAATACATCAATGGATTAAACTGTAATGAGTTCATGGTGATTCTTCATTATGTGACCATCTCTGGAAAGGCCCTCACAAACACACTCCGATATGTGGCTGACTAATCCTGTGTCATTTTCAAGTCCTCTCAAGCTGACAATTAGAATTAGTAGTGAATGTATATATATACATAAACATATAGTATAAATGATTACATATTTTCAAGATAACACAAGTTATCACCTGTTTCGAGAAGAATATTCTGTAGCAATTTTTATTGCAGTAGTCTTCATTCTAGTGTCTTTTAACAGATAAAAGCCTAATGCCATGATTGTGTTTTCTTTAAAGTAATTGAATGCTTCCTTAAGAATCAATTGCGTTGAAATAGCAAGTGGAGTACGGATTCGGACTGGTAAAAGTAAATCTAGCAGTTGTGCATTGCATAGTGTTTTGAATTGTTTTCAGCCCACTGAAGATCCTTTAGTATGCATTTAGAGGATTTTCATCGTGGGACTTATTAGTAATCAATTCTAGCCAATAGAGACACCTTATGCTTACTGGTGCCAAAATAAACTGAATTATCACAGTGTGACAAACCTGCCTACACATCACTACCACATGGGGATGTTTTCCAAATCTGGCATAATAGGTTTTTTACCCCAGACAGAAAAATTGTTTCTTAAAAGTTCTTGGCACAGACTGTGATATGATTGGACATAATGGTATATTCCAAGTTTAAAAAGCTAAATAATTGTTTTCTCCAGGATGAGCATCTTTCCCTATAGTCTAGCTTTTGTTGTCGTACAAAGATTAAGAGTATTTTGCTTCATGTATTATCTATCCTATATGGTATTTCAGAAACAAAATAAAATCATGACAGGATTGTCTCATCTACTTCCTTTTCATTATGATTTTTAATTATGTTAAGTTAGAGAACATTAACTTCCGTGCTTAAGAGTACCATGGAGTGACCTTAACCATATAGTCACTGTCATGCTACTTTTACTACCTTCCCTCTCCAGACCTCTCTGTAGCATGCAAAACTAGAGACTTATACCTTTACCGAGTCACAGGCAGACACCATTCCACTTTCTTTCTATGGATCTGACAACACGAGAGACTTCCTGTAAGTGTCACAGGCAGACACCATTCCACTTTCTTTCTATGGATCTGGCAACACGAGAGACTTCCTGTAAGTGGAATCGCATAAAATAATTTGTTTTCTTATGATTGGAGTTTATTTTGCTTAGTGAGATTTTGTTAACGTCCTCAAAATTGATTCATATTTTATTATGCGTAAAGTTCATTTTATTAAGGTTAAACAGTATTCCATTGAATCTGTACACTCTATTTCATCTGTACATTCAGCTATCTATACACATGTGAATTACTGTTACCCATTGGCTATTGGGCGTTATGAACATGGGTGACAAAACTCTTTAAAACCATGCTTTAAAATTGTTTTTACTGTGCAATCAGAGTTGGGGCTGCTGGATCACATGATAATTATAGGTTTGATATTTTCAGGGATCACATAGGCCACATCAGTCTATGTTCCCACCAACAGTTCACGAGTTCATTCTTTCCAATTACTTATTAACATCTCTTATTTTTATAATTTTAACTTTTTTTTTTTTTGGTTTTTCGAGACAGGGTTTCTCTGTGTAGCCCTGGCTGTCCTGGAACTCACTCGGTAGACCAGGCTGGCCTCGAACTCAGAAATCCCCCTGCCTCTGCCTCCCAAGTGCTGGGATTAAAGGCGTGTGCCACCACCACCTGGCTATTTTTATAATTTTAAATTGTAGTGTTTCTTATTGTTTTGGGACAATATCACATTGTAGTTTGGATTTGCATTCCCAAAATGACTAATAATATGGAACATCTTTTCGTGTATTCATTGGCTCTTTGCACATTCTTTTGGGGGAAATGTTTATTAAAACCTTTGTCACATTATTCAGTTGGGGTGTTGTTACTAAGGTTTGATGCATTTTGGAGACCAATCATTGTCAGATAGACAATTGAAAGATATTATTCCTCATCATGTGGGTTCCCTTCTCACTCTTAATTATGTCTTTTGATGCACAGAAGTTTGTAATTTAAGGTAGTCTACTTTATATATTTTTACATCTTTAGCCTATGCTTTTAGTATTCTATCCAAGAAATCATTGCCAAAGCCATTCATTTTCTTTTAACAAGATCCGTCTTGTACGATATAAAAGATGATTTGCAATGTAAATCAATCGGACAGCCTGAATTAATTTTTGTCATTCAGAACACAAGATATTAAAAACAGATACAAGCAAAACTGCCAAATTGGAGGTTTATTGAAACTTATCCTATAATTTTTGAAGGAAAAAAGTGTATCTTGTTTGCTTAATTAGTTGATTCACTTCGCCTATCTATCGTATCCCCATGTGGTCATGGGGGCCTTTCCTGTGGAAACAGTAGGAGTGCTTTGAAGCCAGAGCACACGAGGTCTTTGTTTGGCCTATACTGCTGAGTTTATTGAGTCTCAAAGATCTTCTCAGTATACATCCAAAGTAACAAACTTTTAGGCCTGAAAGTGCTAAGTAATGTGTTCACACTCCTGTGTACAGTGCCCTGCATCCCACTGAGAGCCTGCACATACCAGGCATTCCCGACCTCTGCCCTGTGTCCTCAGCTTCCCTTTCACTCGTTTAGGGTAGAGTCTTGCTGAATTTCCCATTCTAACCTCGAACGCACTCTTCTCAAACAGACTGTGAAGTAGGTCTTGAGGCTTCAGCCTCCCAGGCAGTTGGCAGTTCAAGTTCATGTTCCTGGTTTGACCAGGGCAAATGAATTGGGATCCTTGAGAAAGACAATGCCAGTGACCAACAGTGAGTGGATGGGATTCCATGCTTGTGTGCAGAATAGAAGCTTATGGCTTTAGTTTGGACTGCCTTTCTGAACAAATGAGGCAATGAGTACCTATGATGCTGTGTCCCATCTAAACTGACCAGGTGATGCGAGGGAACTGTGAGGATGGGCACTAGGTTACTCCCATAAATGTGTCTGAAGAATCTCTTCCTGAATTCTAGAAAAGCTCCTAGAAACAGCTACCATGTCCCCGGGGGCTTCCATGTCTCATACATCCCAGAGGTTTTAGCAAAGCATATGTCAAGATGCAAAAAGAGACTCTCTATAAACTTCCATGTGCGATGACTAAGCTCATTTAGCTCATTGAAATGTCCAGCATTTAGACCTAAAAGAGCCATTTAAGGGATTGGTTTCATATGCCTTCCTTCAAAGATTGAGCAATGAAGACCCAGGGAGACACCATGTCGACACAAGCTGCCAGGAAGTAATGTCAAAATCTTAATGAGACTGTCAAATCCAAAGGCTTGTTAGAAAGGTCACCAGAGACACAACCAAAAAGAAAGATGGGTTGGGTCGGTATGCATTTCATGGCTGGAGACTCCCTCTTTGTCTTCTGAGATTCTCTCTCTCTCTCTCTCTCTCTCTCTCTCTCTCTCTCTCTCTCTCTCTCTCTCTCTCTCTCTCTCTCTCTCTCTCTGCCAATCACAGAACCTTTAGTTTTTGGCACTGACTTCCCCCAAAGTAATCAAGAAGCACAAGGATCCTGCCCTTGGGAACTCTTCCTTCCTACCACAGTTCTGCCTTAGCTGATCTTACTGACTCAGGCTGGACAGCACTTCTAGTTTTCTCCACTTTGAAGAAAGGGGCTTCATTCTATACAAAAAGCAGAGCTCACTGGAGTACTGTTGCTACTGTTTCTACAAAATATATTGGTAAGACTGGCAGTTGTCCAGAATGACCAGATTCTCCAGCTCTTCCGCATTCACTGGAAAATTATTGGACATCTGTGGGAGCCATTCCGGTTGAATTAGGTTTTCCGTGTGAAGTGGAAGTGGGTCAGTGCACGAGGCTTATTTTTTTGATAGTGTCAGATGTGCTAATAAAATGCTGTTCTTCAGGGCAAACTGAGCTTGCAGAAGTTTGGAGGGATGGCTTTTTAAAATTCTTGATTAAGCAGTATGAACAAAAAGTTAGAAAGGACACAGCAAGAGCCTCTGTTAAAGTATACACTAAAAAAGCTGAAATACACTGTAACCCAACCATTATAATCTTACCCAGTCCTATTTGTACACGAAAAGGCAGCTTGTTCACTGCTTTAAGCACTAAGAGGAAAATCCATAAGGAGAAATGCTATTTTCTTCTCAGAATCTGGGATTCCAGTGCAGTAATTTGTTTTTGGATTGCTTAACAGAACAGAAATAGGGCAAAGACTCAAGAGTGTCGGAACTCCAATTTCCACTGGATATTACAAAGAACTGCTCAAGAACAGTATGCCTTGTAAGAAACAGACTCTCATACAAATGTCCCTGGAGAAACTGGGCAGTTCCTTCCCAGGACTTCTGCAGAAGGTATTACTTTGCTGGATGAGAAGCATACTAGACAACTGTCTGTGTCCCTTTAAACCAAAATGGTGGAAGGCTCTAGAGAGCCACTGGATACATAAAAAGTCTTAGAAATGAATACTCACCTAATTGAGTTTACTATTTATGTTTTTAAAATCTATACAGAGGCCAAAGGGCAGTTAGTTCTCTGGTTTCAGAAGGATCTAGAATGAAGTAGATTCAAAGATAGGTGTTGGCTCTCTGGGAATTTGAAGAGGGATGTAAAACAGGAATGCAGAGGGCTTGAGAGCCAACCTCAACAGAGTCAAAGAAAGGACCAATTTTGATGTCGTTTCTTATTACTTTATTTCTATCAACTTTATACTTTCCATTACGAACAAATGGCAAAGATTATACAGGGAGCTTTTATTGGGTTGCAGCCATAGCCATTAGCCCTGAATGTTACCAAAGTGACAGTTGACTCTTTTTAGGTGCCCAGAAATTCCTTCAATCCAACTAAATTGTTTCCTTGGCTCCTTTCAGTTTTACCTCTCAGAGCTCACATGTGCCCTCCTGTTCTTACCCTTTCTGCAGTCATCTTCCTACCTCTGCAGCCCTCTCCTTCTTTCCTAGAGTCCTTAACATCAGATAAGCCTTCACATTTGAGATTTACTCTTCTTTTCTCTCAGAATCAAGCAAGGCTGTGAGCTATCCCTTGCTTCCTTGGTCCTCTTAGCTATGTCATGGTATGAATTAGTACAGTTCCAATGAGTAGACATGACTGCAACCTTCTTGAATGATATTTTCATGACAGTCAAGTTTGAGAAACTATTTCAAGCTTGAGAACTATTTTTCTATAAAGTCAATGGTAGAACTTAGGGCTACCGCTTTACGTCATTGTTTAGCAGCATACCCTTTTCCCTGTAGTTAGATCAGCCCCTTCTATATCTGTGTATAAAGGTAGAAACTATGCAATGAGGATAATTTTTAAATTCATTGCCAGATTCTTTGCTCAGTCAACCAAATTTTACCAGCTTTATTCTGTAGAGATGATATTGGATCAGACTAGAGAGTAGATAAATGTTATATCACACTAGATAATGATATATCACACTAGATAGAATTTATTGATTTCTGTAATTTTAGACAATTACTGACTGTAGAATGAAGTTGTTAGTTTTTCTTATAGACTATGATTTTGCTATTTTTTTTAATGTCAAGTTTTTACCTAAGTGTTAAACAGAGTTTTTCAGTTTGTTGGAAAGAAATGTCTGGAAAAAGTTAAGATATGAGAAATTCCAAAAGATCTGAGTAGGTTGAGGTATGAGAGCTAAAAATTCATGTTAAGAAGTTATTATATGACTGACAAATGACTCCATTGAGCAGAGTCTTTTAGAACCAAAATTATATGTATGTACATAAAATACAACAACCTACGCACAAGAACTCAAACACAAGGCACTTAGGGTAGACATTTATCAGACAGAATGGGAGACAAAATCAACCTGCTTGCTTTCATTGAACCAAATCTGTGAAATAAAGCAAGGAAGACAGAATCCTAAGTCAGCATCATGCCAGAGTTTGAAGTATCATTCCACTACACTGACTTGTCTTCTTTACAGTGTCCACTGTTTTCTAGTCACCAAAGCTAGAAAACAGGATTTGCTTCACACTCACAAGCCATTAAGGCCATTCTGAAACGTACCATCCACTTGAGTGCATTGTTTGTTTGTTTGTTTGTTTGTTTGTTTTTCTGTTTGGAATCAAGGGGGGAAATCCCAAATCTTTTCAAAGCAATAGGTTCCTTAAACTTTTCCCTCTGTCAAACCTTTGATCTGAGTTACTAGAGGAGGTGGAAATCTCTCTTTTTCCACTCTGTTTGGTCAGCACTTGATATAGACGGTAACACTTGTTTTCCTTGGTAAATGAAGCTTACAGCTAAAATCCGTTACTACGAGACACACAGAGGCTGCCACTGCTCTAGTTTTCAGAAATGGAAGGCAGTACTTTCCAAATAAGAAAGTATTTTTTCCTCTCATCCAAAACATGCATGTTACTTACTTTTCTTGTACCAAAGAG
Organism: Grammomys surdaster; assembly: GCF_004785775.1. Lineage (NCBI taxonomy): Eukaryota > Metazoa > Chordata > Mammalia > Rodentia > Muridae > Grammomys > Grammomys surdaster. The sequence goes on from NW_021604587.1 coordinate 11,915,355, forward strand.
AAATTAGCTTAAGATCTGACGACCTCACCTTAATAAATAAATTCTAGTTGTTGACAGCATTCCGGAAGTCCTCCTATGTGGCTCTTTCACTGCACTTCGACTCTTCAGAAGGGGGACTCTTTCTCTGTAGGCTGGAAGACTGAGAAGCTTTCAGCAAGCATCTGAGAACTGACTTTCTTCCCATTGCCAACCGGTGGTTTCTCTGTAGCATTGCTAGACTCCAGCACCCAGCCTCTGTCCTTGTTGAGGTCATAGTTTTTTCCCATTTCTCCTTTGAAAATGTAAAAAATGGTTAAGACAAGAGCACCTGTGGCTACTATCAAATAGACAGCATATAGGGTACCAACAATGGCTGATGCAAGCATGAGATCCACAAAGAAAATGATCAGCTGGACCAACATGTCTGTATTTCCTCTGGATCACAGGATGTGCTTTAAAATCCCCAAAGTGCTCACTAGGCAATGAAGTCTTTGAAAAATATGATCAGGAAAAGGACATTTCAGAATATGCTAATGGAATTTATGATTTCTTCAACCATCTACCAAGGGAAACTTATATGATGAAACTTTTGATTTCCCAACTAGTACAAAATAGTGGCTAAAAGTCAAGTTCGGACCATTGCTTCATCACTTGTCCTATAACATGGAGAAACACAGGGTTCATCTTATTCCCTGTGTGATTCACAAGTCTACAATCCATTGTAGACTTCTGAGCAATGGACCTATGCCAACATGCATTTTAAGAGTTCTATATAGAATTCTATATTTCTTAAAAAACAAGAATGTACTGATCCAGTGTGAAGGGAAAATAGAGCCATTTTTATACAATCCAAAGATTCAGAAACTTTTACTTCTCATGTATGTGCTGTTTTCCCTGAAAATTACTTAAGAATAAAGAAAAGTTGACCTTGACCAATAGATCCATACAATTAAAATTGTGGAATCATAGCAAATATAAGAGGCAATAAATTCAAATTAGAAAGCAAGTGAGAGGACTACTCCAGACAGGAGGTAAGAGGGAAGCCATGTTCATGTACTTGTTTGAATGATTTAAAAACATAATAGCATGAAATCACAATGGCTGGCCACTTCAACAAGGTAAATGAAACACTGAGGGAAATGTAGTGCTGTGTAGCAAGTGTGGTTCTCAAATGAAGCAAAACAGAACTGAAGCACAATTCAGTGAAAATGACACACAGGAAATCAGAATTCATTTGTCCTTAATATGGAGAATATTTCTTCAAGTATCAGAGACCACGAGTATGTGATCCTGCTTCCAAATGCTTCAATTACACAACCTGATTTTCCAATAAACATTTTCTGATCTCGACTATCTGAAATGCTGATCTGGATTGATTGATTGATTCATTTATCTGTACACGTGTCTGGGGGGATGTCTGCACACCATGATGCACATATAAAGATCAGACAACAACCTGTGGGGGTTGGTTTTCTCCTTCTGTCATGTGGGTCCTTGGGATAGAATTAAGGTCATTAGCCTTGTTGAAAGCACCCTTACACACTGGGCCATATTATCTGCTGTATTACTGGTTGTATAAGTCTTGTTATTTAAGAGACTTAAAAACAACACAAGGCATCTTAATCTATAATGGTGATAGAAAATATTTAGGCTATAAACTAAACAATGTAAATGTAGTGATGCAGCCAACCTTGGAAGCACAGCTGGAGAGGATGAGAGAGTTAAATAACATTAATATTTATAATTTACATAGTTGTAATTCAAGAGAGACTGTCTAGTAAGAAATAAACACTAGGTATAGACTTTAAAACAATGAGGATGGTTAATAACAGAAATGGAAGCATAAAATTAGAATATTTATAAGACAGAATTGGCAATAGAAAGTGTTGCAATTTTCCATCTCTATGGCAGGGAACCAGCAGCCTGTTTAAAATTGCCAGACATCGAGATCTATTGGTAAGCCCTTCATTTATGTCAGATGGTCAGGTATATATCACTAGTCTCTGTACCCACTGAATGATTGAAATCTAGGCAGTCTACATGCTCTAAATGTAAATGAAGTTTAGACAAAAAAATACTATGAAAATATTTATAATTGGGTTTGATGACACTAGAAATGATAACAGTGTATAGTTTTAATATGTAGTTAAAATCAACTTTCACTTCCTTTTAAAGACATAACTTCTACAAATCTTATACATAGTCTACAGTGTTTTAACTAGATCATACTTGTCTAGAATTTTCTATATCATTTGTAGAAGGATTAAAACCAAAATGTTTCAGCTATAATTTTTTAGCACTCAATTTATGTTGCCAACGCCATTATTCCTACATTTTAATGAAATATAAATAAAATGTGCTATGCAAAATGAAGATTCTATATGGTCTTAAAGAGTGCACTGTGTATTCAGGAGATAAAACACAGAACAAAACAAAGGTAATTTACATAAAATGTAAATTGGCAAGGTAAAGAGATGGCTAAATGGTTAAGAGTACTGGTTGCTCTTCCAGAGATCCTGAGTTCAATTCCCAGCAAACACATGCTGGCTCACAACCATCTATGAAGTGATCTGACTCCCTCTTCTGGCATACATGCATACATGTGTACAGAGCACTTGCATACATTAAATAAATAGATATATTTTTTAAAATGTAAATTGATATGACATAAGAAGAATGAAAAGGAATGGTAATTGAAAACATGCATATTGTTGATGAGAATTTAAGATTGTGAATTATAAATATATTGTTCTATAATACATTTCTAAGCTTAAAACATGTTTCAGATTAATTTGACAGTTTTTCCATATTAGACTAACTAAAATAACTAAAAACTATCTGGTAGGTGGTGGTGTTATGATTGTGGTGTTATGATCATTAGCACAAGTGAATTGGCTTTCTACTTAAGTAGAATACATATGCCCCATTGTAGCAAAGAGATGAACTTAGGCATGATTTCTTATTTTACCAAAGCAGTACACCTCAAGTAAAGAAACATCAAAACAAAGGACAAAAAAAAAAAAAAAAAAACAACATTGGGGGGGGGGGGGGGGGAATGGGGGGGGGGCCCGGGGCACAAACCCAAAAAAACGCGGGAGAAGGGGGTTTTGGTTGGGGGCTTCTGGGTGGGGAGGGGAATGGAGAAAGGGGATAACATCTGAAATGTAAATAAAATATCCAATAAAAATAATGCATAAAAAAGAGTAAGGAGCTATCTCTAATGTCATGCCAAATACCACTGGATTCGTGTTAGTTCTAAAATTTACAGTGGTAGTCATTATAATTAGCAAAAAGTTTAAAGACACTTGCAGTGTATTTGGCATAATTTTAACACTTCTCTGGATGTTTTAACTTTACATTATGAACTTCAAGAATGCTGCTCTACTGAGTGTTGATGTGGTAGATACTGCTGATGAAATTACCCATGGCCTGAGCTCAGTATTTCTATTTTGTTCAAGCTACAAGAATGGCATATATAACTTGATCATGCTAGCAGTTTTTGTCATGGGAATACTTTTATTCCTACCCATCTTGTTAAAGATTGTCTTTAACAACATCAACATGGTGGCAGCCAAAGTACATGGCTTAAACCTGAAAATGGACCTCCAGACAGAGTTATTAAATTAACAGGCTGTCAAGTCAAGGATGGATAAGATTCTGCACAGAGCCTTACCAACCTAAGACATAAGTACATTGCTTTTGATAATGCATATTCCATGATGGGTAAGGAAGGCATTCTTGTCAGAATTACCTAAGACAGGCTTAGTCTTATTAATGAAATAAAAATGGGGGAGAGGTAGAGAGCCTTTAGGGCTGCTTGGTAAGAATCTGACATTGGCCAAGGACAAGAAAATGGGCTGCATGGCAGGAATATGACATTGGCCAATGACAAGGAAGTAGGCTTCAGCCAGCAATCTGACATTAGCCTAGAACAAAGAAGTAATTTTAGACAGGAATCTAAGTTTTAGGCTAGAACATGGAAGTAGGTGTCAGACATGAAAATGACTTTGGGCTGGGACAGGGAAGTTGGCTCTGATATTTGGGTCATCCTGATAAGCCCCTAGAAACAGTGATCACAAGAGTATTCACAGAATTTTGTTTATTCCCTTGTTTGTTCTTTGAATATTTGTGTTTATTGTCTTGCTTGTCCCTTGACTATTTGCATCTATTGTATTGCTAGTCCATCAGCCTAGAACTGACCTTAATACTTGAATGTAATTAAAATGGTATAAAAGCAAAATGGAGGATGGGGGATGGAATAGGGGATTCTAGGGAGGAGAAATGGGGAAAGGGAATGATATATGAAATGTAAATAAATAAAATATCCAATTAAAAAAAGGATAAAATAAAATAGTAAAAAGAAGAAGAAAAAGGAGAAAAACCATGCCTGATACGACTCAAGGGCTAGTGAAATCATTGATCTTTGAAGACTACCTGCAACTGACACTTTCCTAAACCATTATAATCTCTAAAATAAATTGTGATTATATCAACAGATAGGTGTAGTCTTCATCTTTAATCTAGGAAATTCTTCTTCAAAACAGGCAAAGACCATTTCAGGGGTCTACAACCAATCAAAATGTGGAGTGATTTGGCCCTGTCCTATCTGATATATGTCTAGCACAACTCCTGCACACAAGCTTCAGAAACTATCACAGAAGATCCGACAGAAAGATTGTTAAAGGCCAGATTATCAGAGAATGGTCTACAAGATTATGTCTCTCAGTAATGTCACAAGCTACACCCATACAATCTCATGAGCATGATTGCCTAAACCTGAGCAGAACAAGTACCATAACAGTTGACTTGCTACTGTGGAAAGGGGGCAGCTCAGTAGCCCCAAATAAGCAGAAAGAATTATGGAGAGCTGGGAAAAAAAGACACACATACATCAGCATTGAATGTGCTTAAGTGTGGCTTCCTTACAAACTCCACTCCCTGGTTTTGGGACACTGCTCGAGAAGTAAGGGCAGGGATAGAGTTAAGATTTTCTCATTGCAATTTAAAAAAAAAAGGAAATAAAATTAAACCCTCACCGAACATTTAATAAAATGAAATACATGCTTAACATTCTTCAGGCACACTAGTTATGCAAAATTAAATTACTATTTCATTAACTGTAAGACTGTTTAGTTCAGTGTGTCTTTCCTACTGGAAAAGTACATTTTTGAGGTCAGGTTGAGGAGAGATTTTCTTGTGTTTATTGTCTTGCTTGTTCCTTGACTGTTTGCATCTATTGTATTGCTAGTCCCTCAACCTAGACCTGACCTTAATACTTGCATGTAATTAAAATAGTATAAAAGCAAAAAGGAGGAGGCAGAATGGGGAAAGGTGATGACATCTAAAATGTAAATAAATAAAATATTCAACTTAAAAAAAAAAGCAGTTAGCTGTATCTCAGTAGTCACATCAGGCAGGTCAAAATCACCGCTAACTCCAGCACCAGGGGATCTGGCCCTGTCATTTGATGTCCCCAGGCATCTGCATACACATGAGGGAACATACATGTAGATACACACACATGTACACAATTTAAAAAATTAAGTAAAAGACTGGCTAGGAGTGGTGGCATATGCTTTTAATCCCAGCACTTGGGGGTTAGAGACAAGTGGATCTCTGTGAGTTCAAGGACAGCCCAGGGCTCTGTTACACAGAGAAACCCTGTCTTGACAACCACCACCAACAACAACAAAAAAACACTTGTTAAGTAGTTCTTTCTTTTTTCCCCCTTTCTAAGGAAAAACTGTGATCAGAATATATTGTATGAAAATTATTTTCAGTTAATAAAAATCTTACCTATTCATTTTTCTCAGATATGGACAAGATGGGCAGACATGTAACTTCACTATGAATCAATCATTCTTTTGAATCACATTTTAAAATTTTCTCTGCTGTGTGATTTTTACAAAGAAGCTATATCACATTTCCACATCCAGTTGCCTTGAATTTCTCACTATCTCAATATTCCTTTGGTCAAAGGATTATTTTCTATTGACATTTGAGCATCATGACCTACAGTTCCTGGTTACATTTCCCCAATCATTGAAGTACCCACTGAGGAGTTTTAATTAAAGACCTTGTCTGTCTGTCTGTCTGTCTGTCTGTCTGTCTGTCTGTCTATTTTTAAGAATAGACTTTGCAGGCTGAAGAGATGGCTCAATGGATGCCATGCTTGTCAAGCAAGTGTGAGGGCCTGAGTTGGGATCCTCAGACTCACACAAAACCTGATCAAGCATGGCAACTGCTCATAGTTTCAGCGTTCATAAGGCCCAGAGTCCAGGGCAATCTGGCTAAGGTTTGGTTTTACTGAGAGATCCCACCTCAGTAAGTAGGAGTGAAGAGCTATCAAGGAGGACAGGTGATATCAACTTCAGATCCACAAGTGTGCCATCACACATAAACACACAAAAGGATAAACCTGTGTGGAAAGGAGAGAGGAAAGGGGGAGACACTGCAACTTTAGGAAATACAAGGATTAACAAAGGTGGGAGGAAAGCCCAGAGAGAGGTGGCTCAGCAAAAGTTATGGCAAATCTCATCTATGTCACACATGAGATTAAAAAGTCTGTGTCTAACTAAACTGGAAATCAAGGTGCACATGGGAACTGCTGCCTTCTGTACCTCTCTTTCTGACAGCTAGGATGATTTCTGTCACAAATTGATTTGTGGCTGAGGAAAAAATCTTATAAGTCCCCAGGTCCATGATTTGTATCCTAACATATACTTGTATAACCATTTTAGATTTAGCTATGCTAGATAACACAGCTCTAATACATAAAGAGGTTGGTGTCTGAGATTTTACAGATGGATGAGCTTCTTCTCCTTTATGTAAATTAGATCTCATTTTGACTTTCAAAGAAAAATAACATTTCAAACCTTCATTTTAAACATCCCCTCAGGATACAGATCTCCTTATTTAGAAACATATTAAACCAGAAGCAATCAAGATTTCAGTCCATTTAAAATGGCTCCAGTTGGTTATTGCAGCCATGTCATAGTCTAATATCCCTCAATTTCCAGATCGAATTTCACAAGGCTTGCTATAAATCTGTCTGCTTCCACCCACTCTTCAGAACTTTTCAGAATCAAATGCTGCCGCGCCTTGATTTGTGTGTACCTGGGCATTGAGAGGCTTCTCTGCCCTCCATCCATCGTTAGAGTCCGGGAAACATACTTGAAAGAAACTGCAATGCAGCGAGTTAGAATGAGGCTTGAATTTTTCTGTCACAAAGTAAGTTGCGTGACCTGATACATGCTGTGGGGCTGGTGGTGGAGTGATTTCACCTTGAATTCAGCAGCCCCTGAGTTCTGCTTTGTGCCTTTTCAAGTCAGGAATATACCCTGAAAAGAGTTTTCCTTAAAGTACTTCTCCTGGGGAAGGTCAAGATGCACTTCACTTGCATTGACACCTTTGGTTTTTTTTTTTCCCCATAAATGTTAGGTGATGTTTTATTTGCTTGTATTTTTACACTATTAACTTATTGAGTTGGAAGCCTCCCTAGCCTCATATAATACATTTAAATATGGTGACTACAACATTTTCTGGATATTAATTAGGTGAACCGCCAGGCTTACCAGGTTTATAAAAAGGATCAAGTTTTCCTTGTCAGTTGACATGAGGCTTGGTTCCGTGGCTTGCTCTGGCTAATAAAACATGCTTAGAAATAAGCAGTCTTGGGTGTGAGTTCTATGTGTTGTGCTTTGTGGTTTTACCACAATGCTTTTCCCATAGCTCCTAACCCACTAGTCACGGGCAGAATGGTCCTTGACCCTGAGTGGGTTCCAGATGCAAGACTCAACAGCTGATCTATGAGTGGTACACACAATGAACAAGAAAGGACGCTCTGATGTTGCACGCTATTCAGATTTGGAAGTGGGGTATCTTTTCACCCACAATATAAGTCAGCCCAAAGCGAGCAATGTAATTTGCATTTTTAGAAGCAGAAAAACTGTTTTAATAAGAATAGAAGAAAAAAGAATAGGAGGTAAAAAGAATAGAAGAAAAGTCAGTCATCAAGAGTAAAATGTTACAAGTTTTAATATTCTTAGCTTATCATCTTCAGAAGTCCTTGGTAAGATATTGGATGTTAGGTAAGTTTTTTTGTTTTGTTTTGTAATGTTGGATGCCTATGGTTGGAATCACCTGATAAGAATTTTCTTCTTCTTGCCATGATGACTAGGTCTGGAATTTTAATATCATCCCCCCACTTTCAGCCCACCAACAAGCTAGCATTATGGGCTTCTCTGGTAGGAGTCCATTTTGTTGGAAGACAATTGGAAGAACTGACTGTCTGAATTTTTAATGGGGCTCACAGTAATGATTGGGTGTGAAATTCCAAACAGCACTTTGGCCAAGGACAGAGAAGTAACTAAAGTGAACTGTCTTGCCTGGCACAGTTGAGACAGCACTCTATATTAAAGGGTAATACAATTTTGGCAAGTCAGCAATTACCTAAAACAAGACTGATCGTAGTACATGAGAGATCTTCATATCTGTGGTAAAGCATGAAGATCTTTATTTTTAATTCAGTCACACTTTCCATAACTTAAACTCTGCATTTTAATGTTCACTGTCGTCTTTGAAAGCCATGTGATGAATGTATGTGTCCTTCAGCCCATCCGCATTTAAATTCTGGGTAGCTTATTAGTTGCTCGTCCTTGGGAGCTGTTTATTGTTTCTCAATGTCAATGTCTTTTGTTGGAATAAAGGGGCAGTGATAGCATCTGCCTCCTGTGGCCATTGCAAAAATAAAATGAATAAATGGATACAAAGTCTGGTAAGAGCCTTGGATGCTTAAATAGTGCAGTTATCATAGCAGAGACCCATTTTTTTGTCCTTTTCTTTTTCAATTTGTTATGCAACTTATTTTTCTTTGGCTGTGATTCCTTGAAGGTAGCAGCAACTGAAGATGTTTCATGAAATAGCTATTTCAGATCAGTGTCTTCTTGTGAGACCACTGGAGTCAAGAACAATTTGGTATTACCAATTACTAGTACAATGCATATCTGTTGGAGTAATGTGTTCACCATTTAGTTTTTTGAGTTGAAGTTCTGATCTCAAAGTAACTTCCTTGCTTTCTACACTAGGGCTTCTTTCTGAACCATGAAAACTGTTTTTGCAAAACAGATACTAGACAATAAATCCTATGACAGAGAGAGGAGAAGGTCCCAACGTCTGTGCTCCTGAAAAGACGGCTGTGTATGTGACAGCTATGTGAGTCCCTTTCTCCTCACATAGCTTATATTGGTTTTCAGAGCTATTTTGAATGTTGCAAAACAATATTAACTCTAGGAACAAAGTAATATATATACAGGAATTGTGGGATAATAATTTTCCTCCAAAGCTGTAGAACTTAGATACATTCTAAGGAGTTTTATACTACTTTCCATATTCAAAGATCTTTTGGCTTGTGGGGAAAGTGTCTGTTCACATTGGATGAGAAATGCCAGAGCTCTGTTGAAACTTGCAGCCTGCATATGAAAACAGCCCACTGGCTACACAGCTTTGTGTTAAAACACAAAAGCTGAGCTCTTCATTCAGTCCAGTGAGGCAGTGAAATGGGATGCAGCTCAGACAGGAGAGAGTAAGAAACGACCTCGGAAGCCTTGGGAGACTGTAGAAGTTAGCGTTATTTTCCACTAGTGTTCTGTCAGTGTTTGTTTTTCCCACAGGCTCTTGTAATTTTTTTCTTCATCCATTTTCCCCCCCTTCTGTGTCTTACACACGGCAACAGCGCCACCTACTGGCCAGTTCTATTGCTGATTTTTCTGTCGTGATTTTACAGCTTCTGTGGAGGATTCAGCCATGGTTTCACTTGCCATGCCTTCCGCTTGTTCTGCTGAGTGTCTTTGTGGTAAAGCGGTTTTGCAATGAACTTAATAGCTCCCCATTATTAAAACGAAATTTCAAAATAAACAAAGTGTTCCCACACCACCTTTCTTTGACATAATAATTTATGTAAATAACAATATTATTAGTCTTGTTGTTAAGGTATATTGTAAATAAATGAGTTGTCTTAGGAAACACATAAAATTAGCAACCCGATAACATTAGCCAGTTAAGCAACCTAATTTGCTTTTATTTCCTTAAATATTGTTTCTGCATTTAGGAGTGTGTGTGTACATATAATAACTACATATATATTGTGTGTACACACTTGCATATTACCCTGAGAGTTATAGATTATTATCTTCTTTTAAAATGGAATTAAATGATGTATTTAGTACAGTTTATAACAATGGGACATTAGAATAACTTTATGAATATACTATTCACTTTCAGACCCACTTGCAGAAAGCATAGGCATTCTACTTTATTCATATTTTTGATCAACCAGATTAAGCGTGAGTCCTGGTTGTTTTGAAGCTTGGTAGCCTTCAGCATGGCCTCCTCGTGTTTGCTTACTTAGAATCAATGGCTTGCAAATAAGACACTGATAAGTATTTGAAAGACAAGGGAAGAGAAGAGTGCTTGACCCAGACTGTCAAACTGTAGCAAGTAAAGGTTTGGCTTGACACTGGACCAGGACCCATGAGTGATGTAGTGAGGAGGGATCCATGAAGGGGCTGAAGCAAGATGGCAAGGATGTGGTCTTATAAAGAAAACCTCAGCTGCTTCTGCTTGGGAACAATGGCACATGAAGTGCATCCCCTTTGCCAGTCATTGACTGTGAGCTTGTCCCTCGATGTGTAGGGAGGCAACTGGAAGCAACTGGTATCTATCTAATAGTCATACTGACTGGAGAATGGGATCCAGATGCACTGAAGGGCATCTGAATGGGGCTCTACCATACTTCAGTAGTGTGCCCATAGATAGAATCTTGTGCCTGGTAGTGCTGTAGGTACTCAGATTCTTTTGAGTAGCATGTTGTTAGACTGATGTCCGTCATCCCTCTCTGCTTTCATCCAACTCTGTCTCTCTCCATCTTCTCCTGAGGCCTTTCAATGTGATACCCTATAAAGCCCACATACAAAAGTCTTGATTCTTTCTGCTGCTGTGTGCCTTCAGTTTCTAGTCCTTCTTTCTCTCCTACTCCATTACTCAAGGGCTATTTCTATATCTAACAACAATCCAATATATTATCAATTAGATTTTTAAAATATTGATTTGAGGTTAATTATTTAATCTACTGTGAACTTGTTTCAAACTGAACTAGAGTAGAGTGACAAACCCTGTAACTAGCTTCTTTTCTATCAAAGGACGACAAACAGGTAAGTCAGGTTATTTTTCTGTAAGTTAACCACTTAACCAAGGCAGCACAAAATCATGGCCTGCGAGCCTGGCATCACATAGGCTATTAGTCTTTTAAAAAATTGAACCTAAGGGTTAAAATATAAGGAAAACATTAATTAGTGTTCCAACATAAACAAAATGGAATGTCAAGAAAAGATCATTTCTGTGTCAGAGAGAGAGAGAGAGAGAGAGAGAGAGAGAGAGAGACGGCCCCTGGCTCCTGATAACCTCGCATTCTCCCTGCCCTCTATTTGGTTAACTCAGAAGAACTAAACTCAGAATGCACAGAAATCCCACTGAGGCATCCAGCATGGCTCCAAACTGTGAGAAAAAAGAGGGCTGAGAAAGAAGTGTTTATTTTCCTTTACAGGAATAAGTGCAAGCCACCAAGATGTCATAAAGTTAGGGATTCAGCAATGACATGCGGGCATTTGGTAATTCATTGAGGGCTGTGAGCACAAGATGGAGTCATTTGTGTCAGGCTCTTCCAGTTTAGGAAGCAGTTGCTTAATAAAGAGTTTTGGAGATTGGGCAAAAATTAACATTTTCCTTTAGCAATTGAGAGAATTGAAACAAACATCATTGAAATCTTAAAAAAAAAAAAATGAGTCAGTTTTCAGATATAGTCAACATGTCCTGATTTTTTTTTTTTTGGCCTTTAAAAATGAGAACATCAGTATATTCTCATCTCCAGCTTTTGAATTATATTTATTAACTTCATATTTATAATGTTCCTTTGTACTAGTAATATTAGCCATTGATCTCAGAATACCTTCAATTTTTACTACAAACCATCACATTTAAATCTTCTAAGTTGTTTTGTGGTTATTGTTGTTTGATATTTTTGTCTCATGCTTAGGATTCTCTTACCTCTAACTGGGAAGTCTCGGAAGTATATCTGTCATGACCACATCCCACTTTGCTTTTATTTTTGCTTTTAATAGCCCTAAGTCGACTGGATCTTATCTTCAAGAATTCCTTTTCTGAGAACAGTTTACATGCACAAGCACATGCGTATATATATAAGCAGAGTGATAGGGCTGGTTTTGTTGTGGCTTGAATCTTAACGTTCCCCCTAAGCTCAGACTTTGAAGTTTTCCCTTCTGGTCAATAATGCTACTGGAAGTAGCTAGAAAGTTTAGGAGTAGAGGACTAGTTGGAGGAAAGAGTTCAGTGAGAAAGAGTGATCTATACAGGTCAGGCCTTAGGTTCTTCCCCACTGAGCTTTATAGCTGTGCTCTGCTAAGCACTCTCTGATACCATGTTTTGCTTTGTCACAGGCCCCCAGCAACAGGGTCAAGTGACCATGGACCGCAGCCTCTAAAAATTAACCTTTTCCTTTTAAAACTCCTTGTCTTGGGCCTTTTTATCACAGTGATACGAAGCTCAGTACAACAAGTTTGTGTTTGTATTTGAGAGGGAACTTAGGATTATAAAATTCTTGACTCACATTTGTTTCCTCGGCACTTTGTAAATGTTACTTCGGTTTCCTGATATTGGTTATTTGGGGGAGGAAATAGATAAATTAACTTCTGCCTTTTCATTCTTCTTGCATCTTCTGTCCGTTATAACCACGGTTTCTTAGCAACAAGAGTATTTACTTTTTCTTTTTCACTATTGCATCCAGCTTTCATGATCTAAAATCTCCTTGAGAATGGCGGTAGTATCTGATGGGTTTTGAGTTCACTGAACTCACAGAATCTTTTCTTAAAAATGTTGTGAAATTAGTAAACTAATGACTGAAGTCTGGTTGTCTTATTTGGCATGATATGATTTTCTGAAAGTCACTTTGTGAATGATTTACTTATTTATTTAATCCTTATATAATTGTGACATACTGTACAATATGTAAATGCACATATATACATAGATTCACAATTCATATATATCATTTTTCATTATTCATTATTCATATACATCATTGTGAATCTATGTGTATATGAGAATATACATATACATATATGTATATATCATATATATATGTATATATATATTATGACTATACACATGAAAACATATTTAGATATAAGGGATTTTTTATAATTATTGCAGTTTGACTTAATTAGGTTCTTACAAGAATAATCTTACACATTTCTGTTTCTGAATTTATATTGCTCTTTCAAGAAGGATTTGAGATGGTATGCTTTTCAATAGAGGTCATTACAAATAAACTTTAAAATGAATTCAGAATCCATGTAATGGCAGCAGTGTTCTACAAATCTGATTTAATCTGCATATTTTAGCAATTACAGCAAACCAGGAAGCATAACTGGAAGTCTCATTGTCAACAAAACTCTTGTAAGTGGAGTTTATGTGGCTGCTTATACAAAGAATACCACAGAAACAAGAGATGCCAGTCATAAAAGGTTTGCAGAATTAGCAGAAGCACGTTTCATGTGGTCATTTCTCACCTGACCTTTAGTTAAACCCAGAGTGTTACACTGTAGTTTAATGAAGGCTTTCCTATAGGAAGCTAAGCTAACACAGTCCAAGAAGGCTTGCTTCTGCTATCCCAATTCAACAGAGTGATATGGCTTTAAAAATATGGGCTAACAAGGAATTTTTACATTTCTGGTGGGAAAAAAAATCACAAAATATACTATCTAACTTGCTAACTAGGTGTTCAAATCCAATAGGTTCAATATAGACTTCTCCAAAATACCAAGAATGTAAGTTTTCTTGCATAACTAAAATGTGTAGCACAGTAAGTTTTAAATGTGAGCCTCTAGGAGAGAGTATCACCACAGCATACAAGAATGGAAGAGATATGCCCCACAGCATATTTAATCAGACATGTTTTCACATACATCAATAATTAATCTCTCATGACTGAAGTTTGCTTTTATAGTTTGATTTCTTCATATACTTTATAAATTACTAGAGTAGCCATGAATCTATATTGAATAAACCAGATTGTATTTTTGAAGTCAGATCTTGCAGGAGTCGAGCACAAAACTAAGGGATAAGGATGCTGATATGTGCGTTTCGGGCTGGGGCAGACACAGAGTTGGTCTGCTCCTGTCCTGTGGAGATACTGAATCCTGAGTCATCCTAGAGGAGCCACTGCACTCAGAGCAGCCAGTAAGAACTCCATCTCACTCCTTAAGCCCCAGAGATATATCTGGGAGCCAGGGACATTCAGGACACAGCAGCTACCCAAACCCCGCCCCTCCGGAGTTCCACTTCCCTTCCGCCCCTTCCTGGTCCTTTGGGGTGGGGCAGACACAGAGTTGGTCTGCTCCTGTCCTGCGGAGATACTGAATCCTGAGTCATCCTAGAGGAGCCATTGCACTCAGAGCAGCCAACACAGAGTTGGTCTGCTCCTGTGGAGATACTGAATCCTGAGCCATCCTAGAGGAGCCACTGCACTCAGAGCAGCCGAGGAGCCACTGCACTCAGAGCAGCAGACACCAAGGTGGTTTGCACTTGGGAGACATCTTATCTTGAGCCATCCTAGAGGAACCACTGCACCCAGAGCAGAAGGATTTCCAGATTCAAGAGGTGGCCTGAGTCCCAGGAGTTCTTCCACCCAGGAGATTAGGATCATAAGACCACAGAGATATCTGGACTCTGAGGAGCTCTGCAACAAACAAGATAACTGGAAATACAGACTCCAGTCTTACACAATGAGGGCAGGTAACACTAGAGTTAACCAGATGGCAAAAGGCAAGCACAAGAACATAAGCAACAGAAACCAAAGTTTCTTGGCATCATCAGTACCCAGTTCTCCCACTATAGCAAGCCCTGGACACCCCATTACACTGGAAAAACAGGATTCAGAATTAAAATCACTTCTCATGATGATGATAGAGGATTATAAGAAGGAATTAAGTAACACCCTTAAAGAAATACAGGAGAGTACAAGTAAACAGATAGAAGCCCTTAAAGAGGGATCACAGAAATCCCTTAAAGAAATGCAAGAAAACACAAAGAAGGAATTAAACAAAAACATTCAGGATCTGAAAATGGAAATAGAAACAATAAAGAAAGTTCAAAGAGAGACAACCATGGAGATAGAAAACCTAAGAAAGAGATCAGGAGTCATAGATGCAAGCATGACCAACCGAATACAAGAGATAGAAGACAGAATCTCAAATGCAGAAGATACGGTGGAAAATATTGACATAGTTGTCAAAGAAAATGCAAAATGCAAAAATCTCCTAACCCAAATCATCCAGGAAATCCAGGACATGATGAGAAGACCAAATCTAAGGATAATAGGTATGATGAGAATGAAGATTCCCAACTTAAAGGGACAGTAAATATCTTCAACAAAATTATTAGGAAAACTTCCCTAACCTAAAGAACAAGATGCCTATAAACCTACAAGAAGCCTACAGAACACCAAATAGACTAGACCAGAAAAGAAATACATCCCGTCACATAATAATCAAAACATCAGATGCACAAAACAAAGAAAAAATACTAAAAGCAGTAAGGGGAAAAAGGTCAAGTAAGATATAAAGGCAGACCTATAAGAA
Source organism: Grammomys surdaster (assembly GCF_004785775.1). Lineage (NCBI taxonomy): Eukaryota > Metazoa > Chordata > Mammalia > Rodentia > Muridae > Grammomys > Grammomys surdaster. The sequence goes on from NW_021604587.1 coordinate 11,931,047, forward strand.
TTACAACAGACTTCTCACCAGAGACTATAGAAGGCAGAGGAGCCTGGACTGACATTATACAGACCTTAAGAGAACACAAGTGCTAGCCCAGATTACTATACCCAGCAAAACTCTCAATCACTATAGATGGTGAAACCAAGATATTCCATGACAAAACCAAATTTGCACAGTATCTTCTCACAAACCCAGCACTTCAAAGGATAATTGATGGAAAACGCCAACACAAGGAGGGAAACTACAACCTAGAAAAAGCAAGGAAGTAATATTCCAACAACCCCAAAAGAAGATAACTATACAAACATAATTCTACCTCTAATAACAAAAATAACAATCATTTTCCCTTAATATCTCTTAACATCAATTGTCTCAACTCCCCAATAAAAAGACGCAGACTATCAGAGTGGATACACAAACAAGACCCAGAATTTTGCTGCATACAAGAAACGCACCTCAGTGACAAAGACAGACACTACCTCAGAATAAAAGAATGGAAAACAATTTTCCAAGCCAATGGTCACAAGAAACAAGCTGGAGTAGCCATTCCAATATAAAATAAAATCGACTTTCATCCAAAATTAATCAAAAAAGATAAGGAAGGACACTTCATACTCATCAAAGGAAAAATCTACCAAGGTGAACTCTCAATTCTGAACATCTATGCTCCAAATGCAAGGGCACCTACATACATAAAAGAAACTTTACTAAAGCTCAAAACACACATTACACCTCACACAATAGTAGTGGGGGATTTCAATACCCCACTCTCAGCAATGGACAGATCAGAAACTAAACTGAGACACTTTGACATTAACAGAAGTTATGAACCAAATGGACTTAACAGACATCTATAGAACATTTCATCCGAAAACAAAAGAATATACCTTTTTCTCAGCACCTCATGGTACCTTCTCCAAAATAGACCATATAACTGGTCACAAAACAGGCCTCTACAGATACAAAAAGATTGAAATAATCCCTTGCATCTTATCAGGTCACTACGGACTAAGACTGATCTTTAATAATGACAAAACCAAGGGAAAACCAAGGTGCACATGGAAACTGAACAACTCTCTACTCAATGATGACTTGGTCAAGGAAGAAATAAAGAAAGAAATTAAAGACTTTTTAGAAGTCAATGAAAATGAGGACACATCATACCAAAACTTGTGGGACTCCATGACGGCTGTGCTAAGAGGAAAACTCATAGCTCTAAGTGCCTACAAAAAGAAACTGGAGAGAGCACACACTAACAACTTGACTGCACAACTAAAAGCTCTAGAACAAAAAGAAGCAAATACACCCAGGAGGAGTAGAAGGCAGGAAATAATCAAACTCAGGGCTGAAATCAACCAAATAGAAACAGAAAGAACAATACAATATATCCACAAAACCAGGAGCTGGTTCTTTGAGAAAATCAACAAGATAGATAAACTGCTAGCCAGATTAACCAGAGGGCACAGAGACAGTATCCAAATTAATAAAATCAGAACTGAAATGGAAGACATAACAACAGAAACTGAAGAAATTCAAAAAATCATCAGATCCTACTACAAAGGCCTATACTCAACAAAACTGGAAAACCTGGATGAAATGGACAATTTCCTAGATAGATACCAGGTACCAAAGTTAAATCAGGAGCAGATAAATCATCTAAACAGTCCCATAATCCCTAAGGAAATAGCAGCAGTCATTAAAAGTCTCCCCACTAAAAAAAGCCGAGGTCCAGATGGTTTTAGTGCTGAATTCTATCAGACCTTCAAGGAAGACCTAATACCAATTCTCTTCAAACTATTCCACAAAATAGAAACAGAAGGAACACTACCCAATTCGTTCTATGAAGCTACAATTACACTCATACCCAAACCCCACAAAGACCCGACAAAGAAAGAGAACTTCAGACCAATCTCCCTTATGAACATCGATGCAAAAATACTCAATAAAATTCTAGCATACCGAATCCAAGAACACATCAAAACAATCATCCATCATGATCAAGTAGGTTTTATCCCAGGAATGGAGGGATGGTTCAATACTCGGAAATCCATCAATGTAATCCACTATATAAACAAACGCAAAGAAAAACACCACATGTTCATCTCACTAGATGCTGAGAAAGCATTTGACAAAATTCAACATCCCTTCATGATAAAAGTCTTGGAAAGATCAGGAATTCAAGGCCCCTACCTAAACATAGTAAAAGCAATTTACAGCAAACCAGTAGCCAACATCAAGCTAAATGGAGGAAAAACTTGAAGCAATCCCACTAAGATCAGGGACTAGACAAGGCTGCCCACTCTCCCCCTACCTATTCAATATAGTACTGGAAGTCCTAGCCAGAGCAATTAGACAACAAAAAGAAGTCAAAGGGATACAAATAGGGAAGGAAGATGTCAAAATCTCACTATTTGCAGATGATATGATAGTATACTTAAGTGACCCCAAAACTTCCACCAGAGAAGTCCTAAACCTGATAAACAACTTCAGCAAAGTGGCTGGTTATAAAATCAACTCAAACAAATCAGTAGCCTTCCTCTACATGAAAGATAAACAGACTGAAAAAGAAATTAGGGAAATGACACCCCTTACAATAGTCGCAAATAATATAAAATACCTTGGTGTGAATCGAACCAAGCAAGTGAAAGACCTGTATGACAAGAACTTCAAGTCTCTGAAGAAAGAAATCGAAGAAGATCTCAGAAGATGGAAAGATCTCCCATGCTCATGGATTGGCAGGATTAATATAATAAAAATGGCCATCTTGCCAAAAGCAATCTACAGATTCAATGCAATTCCCATTAAAATCCAAACTCAATTCTTCACAGAGTTAGAAAAGGAAATTCTCAAATTCATATGGAATAACAAAAAACCTAGGATAGCGAAAACTATTCTCAACAATAAAAGAATTTCTGGAGGAATCACCATCCCTGACCTCTAGCTGTAATAGAGCAATAGTGATAAAAACTACCTGGTATTGGTACAGAGACAGGCAGGAAGATCAATGGAATAGAATTGAAGACCCAGAAATGAACCCACACTCCTATGGTCACTTGATCTTTGACAAAGGTGCTAAAACTGTCCAGTGGAAAAAGGACAGCATTTTCAACAAGTGGTGCTGGTTCAACTGGAGGACAACATGTAGAAGAATGAAAATTGATCCATTCTTATCTCCTTGTACAAAGCTCAAGTCTAAGTGGATAAAGAACCTTCACATAAAACCAGATACACTGAAACTAATAGAAGAGAAGCTGGGGAAGAGCCTCGAATACTTGGGCACAGGGGAAAAGTTCTTGAACAGAACACCAATGGCGTATGCTCTAAGATCAAGAATTGACAAATGGGACTTCATAAAATTCCAAAGTTTCTGTAAGGCAAAGGACACTGTCAATAGTACAAAACGACAACCAACAAATTGGGAAAAGATCTTTACCAATCCTTCATCTGATAGAGGGCTAATATCCAATATATACAAAGAACTCAAGAAATTAGACTCCAGACAACCAAATAACCCTATTAAAAAACGGGGTATAGAGCTTAACAAAGAATTTTCAACGGAACAAACTCGAATGGCTGAGAAGCACCTAAAGAAATGTTCAGTATCCTTAGTTGTCAGGGAAATGCAAATCAAAACAGCCCTGAGATTCCATCTCACACCAGTCAGAATGGCTAAGATTAAAGACTCAGGTGACGGTAGATGCTGGCGAGGGTATGGAGAAAGAGGAACACTCCTCCATTGTTGGTGGGACTGCAAGATGGTGCAACCACTTTGGAAATCAGTGTGGTGGTTCCTCAGAAAATTGGACATAGCATTGCCTGAGGATCCAGATATACCACTCCTAGGCATATACCCAGAAGATGCTCGAACATATAACAAGGACATATGCTCAACTATGTTCATAGCAGCCTTATTTATAATAGCCAGGAGCTGGAAAGAACCCAGATGTCCTTCAACTGAGGAATGGATTCAAAAAATGTGGTATATTTACACAATGGAGTATTCCTCAGCTATTAAAAACAATGAATTCGAGAGGTTCCTAGGTAAATGGATGGAACCAGAAATTATCATCCTGAGTGAAGTAAGCCAATCACAAAAGAACACACATGGTATTCACTCACTGATTATTGTATATTAGCCCAGAACCTTGAAATGCCCAAGATTCAACTCACAGACCACATGAAGCTCATAAAGAAGGAAGACCAAGTGGGGGTGATTCAGTCCTTCTTAGAAGGAGCAACAAAATACTCAAGGGAGCAAATATGGAGACAAAGTGAGGGACAGAAACTGAAGGAGGGGCCATCTGAATACCATTCCACCTGAGTATCCATCCCATGTGCAGTCACCAAAGGTAGATGCTGATGTGGAAGTCAGGAAGTGCATGCTGATAAGAGCCTGATATGGATGTCTCCTCAGAGGTCTTCAAGAGTCTGACATATTCAGAGGCAGATGCTCACAACTAGCCATTGAACTGATCATGGGGTTCTCAATGGAGGAGTTAGAGTGAAGACTGAAGGAGCTGAAAGGGTTTAAGGCACCATGAGGAGAGCAACAATACCAACCAACCACAGCTCCCAGGGTCTAAACCACCAGCCTGGGAGCACTTAGGGAGGGATCCAGGGCTTCAGCTGAATATGTAAGAGTGGAGGGCCCTGCTGGGCATAGGTGGAAGAAGTGATCCTTGGCCTCATGAAGGCTGGACGCCCCAGGGGGTGGGAATTTTGAGGGTGGG
>NW_021604587.1:11935870-11938097 GCF_004785775.1 Grammomys surdaster
GGGGGGGTGGTAGGTAGGGGTTACATCCACAGAGAAGAAGGAGGAGGGGTGAGGGGATCTGGTGTTCCTGGGTGGGTGGGGGATGGGGTAAGGGGGCAACATATGAAATGTAAATAAAACATCAATAAAAAAATAAAGAGAAAACTCTAAAAAAAAGAAAGGGATGCTGATGTGTGGCCTCTTTTTTTGGTTCCTGCTCATTCTCAGCTTTCTAAGTTACTATTCAATACCTGGGAGGCTGATGCCTCTGTATTAAAAGCACTATCTCTTTCCCTTCTTCTGCTCTCTTGGTTTATGCCAATGAGAGGCCCTGCTGAAGATCATATGTTAAGGTAAGGGCTCAGGGCATTTCTTCACCACTCTGCCAACCTTGGGTTTCCAGTTCTAGAAGTAGATAGCTCCTCATACCATCCATCTGAGCCATCAGGTAGCTGTGATGACATCATCACTGCCCTTAAGAGTCTGGGTGTAGAGGTGATGACAGAGTTCCCCTGTCCCTCTTGTATGTTAGTATAATCCCCTTAACTGTTCCCCTCTATCTCACTTAAACCTCTGTGAGAACAGATGATGCTGTATCATAATCAAATAGAAACCTTCGGTAGACAATTTGTAAATAAACAACATTAAGGAGTTTCCTATTATTTCAAGATCAAATAATCTGATTATTGAATTACAAAATAAAGGATGACTTTAGAATAATTACTTGGCTATCACAAAGATAAAACAGCAATGACAAGTAGAAATGATGCCATGGACCAGGGATCTCTGCTCTCTCCCTCTCCTGCTCTCTCCCTCCTTTGTTATCTCCCCTATTCCCCTCTCCCCATCTCTCCCTCTCCATCTTTCCTTCTGTCTCCATCTCCCTCTACCTTTCTCTCCCTCTCTACCTCTCTCCATCTCCCCTTCTCTTTCTCCATCTTTCTCCCTCCTTGTCCCTCTCTGTCTTCCCCTACTCTCCCTTTCTCCCTCCTTCCTCTTTCCCTCTCCCTTTCATCCCTCTTCTCCCTTTATCTATCTTCTTCCTTCTCCCTTTTTCCCTCCCTTCCCCATACACCTTCTTTCTTCCCCATTCTTTCTGTTCCAGATACTGTGATCTAATCTAGAGCAAGAATATGTGGATGTTTTTGTGGCAGTAAACATCTGGTTGCATATTTTATTGTAAATTTCAGGAAAAGAAACCATATTATCTATTTTTACAATTTTATAAGTGGTGGCAAAGAATTAGGTGATAAACAAAGGGTCACTAAGAGGAATTGGCCTGGCAAGATGCTGTTACCTAGGAGCAGTGCTGTCTATGTGCACATTATCTTTTTTCATCTGATTGTCTCTCTCTTCAAGTGTTACCACTACCTAGCATGCCAGGACACGTTTATATTCCTACAACTTCATCTCTCACAGTGACAGGACTCACACAGAGCAAGTTCATCAGGGCTAGGAGGAGAAGGGCTTAATGTGCAGTCACTAACCACTAACCCACTGAGAGTGTACTGTGGCTTGTCTGCTCACTGAGCATTCTTTCTTCTCTATGGTTAGATTGAGTGATACTAGGGAGAGCAACCAGCAACTATTGTGAACCTGAGGTTCGATTCAGCCCTCTGCTTTGTTGGCTGTATGATCAATCCTGTTGTATAACTGACTCAGGGTTGCTTCATCCTTGGCAACCACAACAGGTGTGGCTCAGGGGTCCCATGGAAGAACTGGCTCCCCAGGAAGAATCTACTTTTTCAGATGCAGAGTAGGTGAGAGCTCAAGGCAGGTTGTTTGCAGTGCCACTGATATTCACACTCATTTGTAATTTCAATGCCGTCTTCACTTACTTGTATTAATTAGCAAGATGACTTGGGAGCCTTTTTTTCTGGATAAGAACTGGAGGAGACAAAAGCAGAGATTTGGAGAATCACCACTTATTCTTATATTATACTTCCCTTACCTCACCAGGAAGACAAAAGTGAGGTGGGGGCGGGTGTTTAAAAAGAAGCAAAGTCAGGAAATAAGAACGATCCAAATCTTTGTTTTGAGATGACTTTCATCTAAAACAAAAGTTTAAAACTTTGATGAGTATTTGTTTTTATTTGTGTGTGCATGCACGCTAATGTTGCTGTGTACTAGGTACAGATGCGAGAATTGCATATGCATGTGTGTGGAGGCAGAGGATAGCTTCAGGTGTTCTATTTCTGGTAATCTATCTATCTATCTATCTATCTATCTATCTATCTATCTATCTATC
>NW_021604587.1:11938107-11995957 GCF_004785775.1 Grammomys surdaster
ATCTATCTATCTATCTATCTATCTATCTATCTATCTATCTATCTATCTATCTAAAGTTTCTCTAACTGGCCTAGACGTCACCAGGTAGACAGATTGGGTGGCCAGGGAGACCCAGTGATCTGCCTGATTTAGTCTCCCCAGTTCTGGGATTAGAAGTGTGTGTGCTATCATCCCTGGTTTTTAATAGATTCAGGTCCTCCTGCTGCAAGTCATACCTTTTATCCACTGAGATTTACCTGACTGTCTTTGTTTACATTGAAAACCTCTCAGGATTAGAACTAATTTCTATGTGAGTACTTGGATTTTGAATTTCTCATTTCCTATAATCATTATCTGTCTCTAAGTTGTATCGTTCGTTTACCACCTAGCATAGAAACTAATTACGAGAGATTTTCCCCTCTAGTCATGTACATGTAGACACGAAATTGTTCTGGTTTATCTTAAATGCTAAATGGTTTGGACATCTCTCCTAATCAGAAGAAGGTTGCTGCAAAGCAAAACTGGGACATATTCTGTTTATTTAGTCTCTATGGCTTTGATGTAAGCAAAACATCTGCATATTACTATTTTCATCAGTGTCTTGTGTTTGTAATCTAAAAGTGCAAACATCCTCAAGTTGTTTTATGTGATATTATTCCTGTTAAATACCTGGAACCAGAAAAAAACCTGAAATGCAGATTAATAAAGCAGTCATACTAAGCAAACTAAGTACAGGCTCTTAGGTTGTTGTTACTAATTCTAACCTCGAGCACAATTTTGGTCCATGTTTGTTTTCTTAGGTCAAAGAATGCCCAAGACAATTTCACAACAGATTTATGCTTTCAGCTATTTTGAGTACAGTCCCTAGCAAGATTTATTATTTATTATTCAAGTAGAATTCAGCAGTAACATTCATTAGCACATAACATCTATCAAAAACTGCAAAGAAAGTGTTAAGGCGAACAGAGATTCTGATAGGGGCAGGCAGGCCTTAGGAAAGATGTCAAGGTTAATTAATCTCCCTTGAAGTTTTGATGGTTATCAGACCGACAATCTCAGAAGATTTCTCAAGCAGGTTTTCAGACCTCAAATATAATCTATGATGATAAACCTAGAAATTATTGTGGATATGTTTGGGAAGGCACTTTTAAGGCATGGTATGAAGGTTTGGATAGATGTTGACAGCAATTTTCTTGGTACATCAGACATTTTAAAGTTATAAGAACCCTGTCTCTAACTGTGAAATGCCCAAACACAAACTGAATATATACAGTGAAAGCAAAGTCTTTTCTTCTAGATCATATTATCTCAAAGTAGTAACAGTGAGATGTGAATACTACACTCCATACACAAATACACACACACACACACACACACACACACACACACAAACACATACACAATCTGAGTGTATGTAGAATCTTCAACAGCTCATAATTCAGTGAAGGTCCCTGTGGTCTGTCAACATTATAATTTTAAAAATAAATAAAATTGACTTTCTTTTGAGGGAGATTTGCAAAGGACAATGCAAAGAAAGGAAGGAAGGAGAGATAAATAAGAGTAAGGATATTTGGTAAAGACACAGGGAAGCATGTTATTTTAGATGTTCAGTTTAAAATAAGCACCCCACACTTGGTTATCAATCAAATACTACAAGACACATAGATTTAGGTATTTTCATGTTTTTTCCAGTCATCTTACCAATAAGGAAGCTCTGAATTAGAGAAAAGATATGATTGTTGGATTGTCCAACTTTTATATTAGGGATCATATTTTTGTGTAATTCTGAAGATAATCATGACCTCATGTATGATACAAAATAGAAAATAATATAAAGTAACTTTTTGAAAGTTGTTTGACTTGCTGCTGAGAAGTTGAGATGGCTACCTGTCTTTATCTGATAGCTCAAATGGTTTTATCTCATTTAATTTTCTCTCTGTGCTACAAGCACACAACTCCTGTATACTCCCTTTCCAGGTTTTCATCTTGTAAAAATTATATCTACTCATTTAAAAAAAAGTCTATTTACTCAATGCCTAGCCTCCTGTAAATACAATTATCTGTCTCCATAAATTATACCTTTCCAGATTTTATGTTTGTGTTTTCATAATTTTTAATCTATTTTCTCATTTCCCATGGTATAACATAGGAGAGCTCTCTCTCTCTCTCTCTCTCTCTCTCTCTCTCTCTCTCTCTCTCTCTCTCTCTCTTTCTCCTCTCTTTCTCTCTCTCTTTATCATCCTCTTCTCTGTCTCTCTAGGTCTCTTTGTCTCTCTCTGTTGCTCAACTATCTCTATGCTCCATCTCTAAACTTACTCTTTTCCTGGTACTTCCTCTCCTGTGATAGTTCATGTTTTTTCATATATATATATATATATATATATATATATATATATATATATATATCATACAAAAACATATATATATATATCATACAAAAACATATATATATACACACACACATATATGCACATATATGCACACACACAAACATACACATACAAACAAACCCTAAGATAAGAATTTGAACACAGGGACACCAGATAAGACCTCTCCAAGCCCTTGCCTACCAACTCCATTGAAAGCATACTCAACATGCTGTAACTGAAACCCATGTCCTGTTCTCCCTTTCTGCACCACAACCCTGCCTGCGTTTTCAGAGACCATGCAGGCACCATGAACCCCAGGCCAAGCTGGTAATAGTAAAGCCAGAGGGAATTTTAGCACTGAAAAACCTCAGAGGCCATACAGGCCACAAAACCCTATTGGACCTGAAGAAGAACCAAAGGACACTCAGATCAGAAGATTGAGAGGAAACAGAAACCAACAGGGGAAAAGAAAACAACCTTAGATCCAATCTTATGAAGCTGATGGAGGCCTTTAAAGAGGCCTTTAAAAAGGAAATGAATAAATCCCTTAAAGAAACACAGGAAAATACAATAAAAAAGGTGAAGGAAATTAACAAAACTGTTCAAGATCCGAAAATAGAAGCAATTAATAGAAGCAATTAAACACACACACACACACACTCACACACATTCACCAAAAATATCAAAATAATAGGAACTAACAATCATTGGTCGTTAATATCTTTCAATATCAATGAACTCAATTCCCAAATAAAAAGACACAGGCTAACAGAATGGATGAGAAAGCAGGATCTATCATTCTCTTGCATACAAGAAAAGATAGATAGATATTATCACCATCAAAGATAGATATTATCTCAGGGTAAAGGGATGCAAAAAATATTTCCCAAGCAAACAGATCCAAGAAACATGCTGAAGTAGCCATTCTAATACCTAATGAAATAGTCTTTCAACCAAAATTATTCAAAAGAGATGGGGAAGGACACTTCATACTCATCAAAAGAAAAATCCACCAAGATGATGTCTCAATTTTGAATGTATATGCCCCAAATGCAAGGGTACCCACATTCATAAGGAACATTGCTAAAGCATAATTAAGATATTGAACCCCACATATTAATAGTAGGAGACTTTAACACCCCACTCTCACCAAAGGACAGATAATCCAGACAGAAACAAAACAGAAAAATAATAAAATCAAATGGACCTATCAGATATCTACAGACCATTTCACTCAAACATGAAAGAATTTACCTTATTTTCAGCACCTTACAGAATTGTCTCCAAAATTGTCCATATTCTTAGTCTCAAGATAAGTATCAACAGATACCAGAAAATTAAAATAACTCCTTGTATCTTATCAGGCTACCGTGGGTTAAAACTGGACTTCAATGACAGAAAGCCTAAAAATTCATGGAAATGAAACAACTGTCTACTCAATGAAGAAATAAAGATATCAACTCTTCAGAATTCAGTGAAAATGAATGCACAGCATGCCCAAACTTATAGAAAACAATAAGAGGAATGCTAAGTTGAAAATTCATAGCACTAATTACCTTCATAAAGAAATTGAGTTAGATCTGATACTGGCAACTTAACAGCATACCTGAAAGCTCTAGAACAAAAATAAACACATCCAAAAAGAGTATACAGTAAGACATAAACTCAGGGCTGAAATCATTAAATTAGAAACAAAGAGAGCAATTCAAAGAATTTATGAAACTAAGAGTTGGTTCTTTGAGAAAATCAACAAGATAGACAAACCTTTAGCCAAACTAACTAAAAAGCAGAGAGGAGATATCTAAATTAACAAAACTAGAAATGAAAATGGGGTCATAACAAAAGATATTGGGAAAATCCAAAGAATCATCAGAAACCTTACTTCAAAAACCTTTTCTCTACAAAACTGGAAAATCTAAATGAAATGGCTGATTTTCATGATAGACACTACTTACTAGATACTAAATCAATATCAGATAAACAATCTAAATAGACCTATAACCCCTAAGAAAATAGAAGCAGTCCTTAAATGTCTCCCAACCATTAAAACCACCACTGCCACCACCACCAATAACAAAATCCTAGGGCCAGGTGATTTTGCCTCAGAATTCTGCCAGACTTTCAAAGAAGAGCTAATACTAATATTCCACAAAATAGAAACAGAAAGAACATTACCAGATTCATTTTATGAGGCTACAAACAATGTGATACCTAAACTACATAGAGACTCAACAAAGAAAGAATTTCAGACCAATTTCCCTATAAACATAGATGCAAAACTACTCAACAAAATACTTGCAAAGTGAATCCAAAAACGTTTTTTAAAAAAATCACCCACCATGATCAAATGAGCTTCATCTCAGAGAGGCATGTATGGTTAAACATATGAAAATCTGTCAATATAATCCACCATGTTACAAACTGAAAAGAAAAAAATGCCCACATAATCATCTTATTAGATGCTGAAGAAGTCTTTGACAAAATCCAACGTTTCTTCATGATCAAAGTACTGGAGGGATTAGGGATACAAGGTGCATACTTAAACACAATAAAGGCAATATTCATCAAGCCATAGTCAACATCAAATTAAATAGAGAGAAACTTAAAGCAATTCCATTAAAATCAGGGACAAGATGAGGGGCTGGGGCCAGGCTGGGTGAGCACCTCAAGGACAGGAATTCAGGGTTAGGGTTAGGGTTAGGGTTAGGGTTAGGGTTAGGGTTAGGGTTAGGGTTAGGGTTAGGGTTAAGGTTAGGGTTAGGGTCCATGATTTCTACTGGTGTATATTCAATACAGTACTTGAAATTTTACCTAAAGCAGTAACACAACTAAAGAAGATCAAGGAAGATAAGAATGGGAAAGGAAGAAATCAAAATATATCAGATAATATCATAGTTTACATAAATGACCCCAAAAATTCCTCCAGAGTTCTCCTATAGCTAGTAAACACCTTCAGCAAAGTGGCTGGATACAAATTAACTTAAAAACATCATTAGCCCTCCTATATACCAATGATAAATGAGAATCAAATTTTGGAAACAAAACCCTTCACAATTACCACACATAATATAAAATATTCTGGTATAACTCTAATGAAGCAAGTGAAAGACTTGTTGACAAGAACTTCAATTCTTCGAAGGGAAAAAAAAAACGTTAAAGAAGATATTAAAAGGTGGAATGATCTCCAAGGCTCATGGATCAGGAGTGTTAACAGTAAAAACAGCCATCTTACCAAAGGCAATCTGCATATTCAATACAGTGTTCATCAAAATTTAAACACAATTCTCTATAGACCTTGAAAGAATAGTACTCAACTTTCTATGGAAAAACAAATACCTAGGAAAACTAAAACAACCTCGTACAATAAAAAAAGCTTCCGGAGGTATGGCCATCCATGATTTCAAAGGGTACTACAGGCAAAAGTAATAAAAACCACATGGTGTTGCCATAAAGACAAACAAGTTGATCAATGGAATCAAATCAAAGTACCAGAAGTATCCCATCCACCTATGAACACTTGATTTTTTACAAAAACAAAAAAGTCAAAACTATACAATGGGGAAAAAGGCATCTTCAACAAATGTTGCTGATCTGACTGGATGTCTGCACGTGGAAGGTAAATAGATCCATATCTGTCACCCTGCACAAAACTGAAGTACAAGTAGATTAAAGACCTCAACATGAGACTGCATACACTAAATCTGATAAAGATAAAGTGGAGAATAGCTTTGAATGTATAGGCAGAGAAGCCAAGTTCCTGAACAGAACACCAACAGCTGAGGCACTAAGATAAACAATTGATAAATAGGACCTCATGAAACCGAGAAGCTTCTATAAGGCAAAGACCTTCAAAAGGATAAAACAGCAATCTACAGCATGGGACAAGATCTTCACCAACCTGACATCTCACAGAGGGCTGATACACAAAATATGTAAAGAACTCAAGGAACAGACATCAACAAGTTAATTAACCCAATTAAAAATGGGGGTAAAGATCTAAACAGAGAATTCTCAACAAAGAAATCTCTAATGGCTGAGAAACACTAAAAGGAATGTTCAACATTCTTAGTCATCAGAGAAATGGATATCAAAGTCACTCTGAGATTCCATCTTAGACTAGTCAGAATGATTAAGATAAAAAACTTAAGTGGCAGCACATATGGGCAAGAATACGGCACAAGGGAAACACTCCTTCATTGCTGGTGGGAATGCACACTTTTACAACGGCTTTGAAAATCAATTTGGAGGTTTCTCAGAAAATTTGGAATCAATATATTTCAAGACCCACCTATATCTATCCAATCTTCCTCAAGACCCACGTATACCACTCCTGGGCATAGGCTCCACCATACCACAAAGACACTTGCTCAAGTATGTTCATTCATAGCAGCATTATTCCTAGTAGTCAGAAACTGTAAAAAACATAGATGTTCCTCAACTGAAAAATGGATAAAAAATGTGGTGCATTTACACAATGGAATATTACTCAGCTATTCAAAACAGTGACATCATGAAATTTGCAGGCAAATGGATGGAGCTAGAAAAGATTACCCTGAGTGAAGTAAGCCAGACCCCAAAAAACAAGCCTAATGTATACTCACTTACAAGTGAATATAAGCCATAAACCATAGGATAGCCGTGCTATAATCCACAGACACAATAAAGCTAAATAATAAGGAGGGTCAATGGGGGGTTACTTGAATCTCACTGAGAATGGAAAATAGAATAGACATGGGGGAATGCATGAATGGAGGGGACTGGGTTGAGGAAAGTGGAGGATGGTGGAGGAAGTTATGAGGAGGGGAACAGGAGGGATGAAGTGTGGGAGGGTGGAGGGAAGGAGTATTGGTTTAGAGAACTGGAATGGGGAAGGGGCATCCTGGATGAGCTGGAAACCTAGGACAATGGAAACTCCCAGGAACCTATGAGAGTGACTCTAGGTAAGACTCCTAGCAATGGAGGATACTGAACTTGAAACAGTTTCTTTTAATCAGGCAAGACTTCTGATGGAGGGATTGAGCCAAAAACCCAGCCATAAAATCTTGGACCCTTCATTCGCCCTGCCTACAAGATGTGCAAGGAAAAAGATGGAGCAGAAATTAAAGGAATGGCCAACAATGACTGTCCCAGCTTGAGACCCATCCCATGATACTCTGTTATACTTGCAGACAGGAACCAGCATAATTATCATCTGAGAGCTCCACCCAGCATCTGGTGGAAGCAGATGCAGAGATCCACAGCCAAACATTAGGAGAGCAGGGGATCCTGTGAAGGGTGGGGGGGGGGAATTGAAGGATACAGAGAGATCAAGGACACCATAAGAAATCCTACAGAATCAACTAATGTGTGCCCACAGAGGCTCAAAGAGACTGAACAAACAACCAGTGAGCATGCATGGGCTGGAGCTAGGTTCTCTGCATGTAAGTTAACAGTTGTGCATTTTGATCTTCTTGTAGGACTCCTAACAGTGGACGCAGGAGCTGTCTCTGAGTCTGTTACCTGTGTTTGCATCCCTTTCCCCTAACCGGGCTAACTTTACTAGCCACAATAGAAGTTGCACCTAGTCCTTCTGCAATTTGATATGCCAAGGTAGGTTGATATCTAGGGGAGGCTTCTATTCTGAGGAGAAAGGGAGCAGGAGACGGGGCATTGAGAGAGAGTCTAGCAGGAGAAGAGGGATGGGAGGAAGCTGTGATTGGGTTGCAAATTAATTAATCAATAAATTAATTAATTAAAAAGATTAAAAAAGAAAAACCGAGTGCAGATAATTTATTTCAGAGATAATCCCAAGGAAAGGGCATGTGTGGGAGTTCAGGGAAGGTGAGATAGGGGAAGCGGATGCTGGTAAAAGCTGTTTTATTAAGAAAAGGCACGCTATAGACACCTGAACTCCATCTCACTGAAGCCTGGGAGAGACTCAGCAGACGTGCACTACCTGCAACTCAGGACAGTGATGAATGTGACCCCAGGAATAAAATCACAGCTATATTTAAAACAATCCAACTTGGCGCACAAGTGCACATAGTGTTTGTGTGTGTCTTTATGTGTCTGTGTGTAAGTGATGTGTGTGTATGTTCATGAGTCTTGTGTGTATGTGTGTGTGCATTCATGAGTGTTGTGTGTGTATGTGGTGTGTCTTTGTGTCTGTACCTCATAATGTCAAAATGTTGGATACACCAGCAAGAATGTCTCGGCAGAGCAGGAATGAAACTGGAGAACCTGGTGCCAGCAGGTCCCAGTCTTCAGTGGATGAAAAACTTAGATCAGTGGCCTTTCTCTTGACCCACCACGTGATCAGCCATGTTCTATTGGAAAAACAGCTTCTGGTGCAAGGTGCACGATTTCCTCCCTTGTCTTTCTTACTCTATGTGTGGTGCTGGTTGCTCTGCCTTCTCAGTACATCTGTGGCCAGACTTTCCCCTTGTGATGTGGAGTCCTTAGGAGGGCAGCTCAGAATCACCACCCATGTGCCTCCTCTAGTTCTGACCATGGCAAACAATCCTTTCTCCACTGGGGTTAATGGAAACGTGACTCTCAATTTGAATCTCATGGGCTGGAACCTTGGCGTCTTAATAGCTTAGTAGTAGTATTCCATTGTGTAAATGAACCACATTCATTGTATCCACTCTTCTGTTGTGGGACATCTGGGTTATTTCCAGCTTCTGGGTATCACAAACAAGTCTGCTACGAACATAGTGGAACACCTGCCCCTATGGCCTGGTGGGACTTCTTTTGGGTATATTCCTAAGAGTGATATTGCTGGGTCTTCAAGTAGATCTATTTCCAATTTTCTGAAGAACCTCCAGACTGATATTTCTATTGCTCACCATTTCCTGGAGTTTTGCCATTATCAAATTGTTATCTCCTCCATGGTTCTCTGATTTTGCCTCCCTATAGCAGGCATAGAAGTTATTCCAATAAACTATCTATGCTCATTATTGGAAAGCTCATCTGACTTTTTGGTTTTAATTCTTTTCCTTGATAAATACTTTAATGTATGCATTTAATATATACAATAAGCACATTTAAAAGGATTTTTTCTCAGTAGGTACTACCTTCATACTGTTTTGTCTAAGTATTTCTTTTATAAATTTAATTTTATCATTTTTATTTTACTTATTCACTTTACATCCCACTCATTACCTCCCTCCAGGTCACCCCCTCCCACAATGCTTCCCCCTCCCTCCTCCCCTTGTCCTCTGAGCAAGTTGGTCCCCACAGGATATCCCCCTACCCTGGCACTTCAAGTTTCTGAGAGGCTAGTCACTTCCTCTACCACTAAGGCCAGCCAAGGCAGCACACCTAGTAGAACATATCCCACATACAGGCAACAGCTTTAGGGATAGCTCCTACTCCAGTTGTTGGGGGCCCACATGAAGACTAAGCTGCACATCTGCTACATATGTGTGGGGAAGCCTACATACAGTATTAACTGATGAAGTGAGAATGAAGGGCCCACCCTTCTGAATTTGTGAGTTCAGGAGGAAACTCTCTTAGGTGGACTCCCTGAAAAGCAAGTGTGGAGCTCATTACAACTGCTGAAAGCTACAACAACAAATTCTTTCTTGGAAGGAATTCCACTATATGTAATCAAAGACTTGGTTCATTGTCCAGCCTCATGTCTGGAAAAGGAAGGGCAATGCCTCTGGATACATAAAAAATGGAGAGTTGACAGTATCCATTTGTTAACTGGACTGTTTGTTAAGACTATACTCATATGCTGGACAAAAATTAGAGAAAATTTCACTAGACTTCTTTCACATTTGTTGCTATCAATTATAATATTAC
Source organism: Grammomys surdaster (assembly GCF_004785775.1). NCBI lineage: Eukaryota > Metazoa > Chordata > Mammalia > Rodentia > Muridae > Grammomys > Grammomys surdaster. Next base: position 11,948,244 of record NW_021604587.1, read on the forward strand.
AGCCTTAACTATCAAATAATACCCTTAGCATTCATCTTGATACTGTAACCTTATCTGATTTCATCTTATAAATGTCACACTTTTCTATCAATTAAAAATTAAATGGAATTCTGTACCAGATGTCAACCCAGTTTGTTTTTTAAAAGCAGTTTATGATTTTACATTGCTTATATAAAGTTTGATCATAATTTCTAACAAATTTTAGAAATTCTTTCTTGTTTGTAAATCATGTTGTATTTCATTTTTCTCCAACACATAACATAAAATAGGCACACATGCAGAAATGTTAAAATAAATATATATTTAAACAAATATAAATACGTGTAAGATAGAATATGTATAAAGTATTCTAGTATAGTCTAACCTCTCAAATACATTTACCATTGAATCTATAAAAGAAATGAGAAAAGCATATGATCATCTACTTTCCATAACTTGCCATGACATTTTTGTTTTAAAAATGTTTTTAGTTAGACAATCTTGCAAGAGGTGTATTTCCATGTATATCACAACATATCTGATTAAACAATGTTTCATTGTTATTTGTCATTTGAATTGGGTTCCTTTAATGGATTTAAATCACATTGTTTCCAATGCAGTAATAGCAAATGACTTCAATACTCTAGGAAAGTCATCTGGCGGTCCTGAGCAACAATAAACAGCAAAATTTCTTTGATAGATCTTTATAACTGCATGTAGATATATGGATAAGATTTAGAATTAAGTTGGGAATTATATTGGTCCAGTAAACTGGCAGTAGTAGATTCTTTTCTAAGATCTCATTGGCTCTAGAACTTTGGCTATGTTTCTAGTTCCAAGGATAATATTTTTCCTGCTGACTGGACTTTACATCCAATTAGACACTTTTTGGTTACCACCACCAACGCTCACAACTTATTGCATCTTTATGAATATCTTGCCATGCTGCTCATTGTTGTGATTCATAGATGTTGCAGCTGGTTAAGACCATTCATTCTCTTGGCAATTTGCATCGTATTTTCTGGTATCATAGAAACTAGATTGCAAGGAGGAGACTTTCAGCTTAGATCCAGCTCAAACTATCTGAGTCCTGTGTCCTAAGTCTGCAGTATCTTCTGCAACAGTCTTTACCCTCAACTTGAGAGGCACCCAAAAGATATCAATATATAAATATGTATTGCTTTGGGGGTCACTTGAACCACCTTGACCAGCCATTCACAAAGGAACTTCTCATGCCTTGTAATGGAGTTTTTCTTGTAGCGACAATTGTTGGTTCTTATGGCACAACTGTCAGAAAAGCATTGGGATTAAATTTCATTCTAATCAAATGCTCAAAGGTCAATCTCGTTTATTTCTTAAATAACCAAATTTCTTTTTCAATGATTATTTTACATTTTATTTATTTATTTATTTATTTCTGCTCTATTCTTATTTATTTCTGGCTTTTTGTTGTTTGTTTGTTTGCTTGCTTCTTTTCCTAAAGTTTAAAGATCCAGCATCATTAAGTTATTTTTTTTTTGAGATATCTCTGGTCTTTTAATGCAGTCATTCCACTTTAGGACTGCCCTCATTGTATTTTATAGGTGTGGCATATTTTTGTTTTTATTTTCATTCAGTTTTAGGGATTTTATATTTTCTTTCTTGAGTTCTTCAACAATCCATTCACATAACTGTGGCATACTGCTTAATCTTCATGAACTTGTATATTTCCTGTAGTTTCTTTTGGCAATCATCTCTACCTTTAATTTCATTGTGGTCAAATAAAATACAAGTAATTATTTCAACTTTCTGAACATGTACTAGGATTTGCCTTGTGATCTAGTACCAAACCATTTTAGAGTAAGTACTAAGGATTGCTGAGAATTTGTCTTTAATAGTTTTTGTGTGGCATGTTTTATGAAAGTTTGCTTAATTCATTTTTCCATGATGTCTTTTAATGTTAATGTTTATTTAGTCTTTAATCAGATTACCTGTCTGTTGCTGAAAATATGATTACCTATTTTCCCTGTGTGGGGTAAATCTATATATGACTTGTTATCTAATAGTATTTGTTTTATGAAATTGTGTTCACCTGAGCATGGTGCATACATGTTTAGAATTCTAATGTCTTCTTGATGGGTTGTTCCCTTTATCAGTTTAAAATGTCCCTTATCCTTTTTCACTAGTTCTTTCGACTTGTTTTTGTCAGATATTTAAATAGCAATGCCTGCTTTTTTTCTGATTTGGCTTGGTTGTAATACCTTTTTCCATATTTTCACCCCAAGGCAGACAGATCTTCATAAATAAGGACTGTCTCTTAGATGTAGTAAGAAAGGTGTCTCTTGTTTTCTAATTCAACATAGTAGTGTGTGTCTTTTGACTAAACAACTGAGTCCATTGATGTTCAGAGTTATTGAACTGTGTATGTTAACTCCTGCCAATTTATTGATCTTGTGGTGTTTGGAGCTTTCTGACTTCCCTTTATTTAACTAGTGTTTGAGCATCATTTACTTTTCCCTGTGACTTCTTGAATGAGTTTATACCTCCTTTTAGTCTCAGATATTCTTTCCAGAACCTGCTGAATGCTAGCTTGCTGTTTGTCTTCCCTTTGTACTACATTCATCGAGGAAAGTTTTTTTTTCCCCTTCAATTATGACAATCTCCATGTGTACATTAGCCTGTATTGGCAACCATGATCTTTCAGCATTTGAAATATACCATTCTATGCACCAGGCACAGGTATACCCTGTTGAATCTGCTGTACTCTTTTGGGTAGCTGAGGTGTTTTCAGCCTAGTTGTATCTACTATTATAATTTTGGGGCAGCCACAGACCAGACAAGGTTGTTTTGTGTTCTCTACTGTGAAGTCAGAAGGAGTTATTTAACCCACTATGGTCACTACAGCTGGGGCATCTAGCTTTGATGGCTACAATGGATAAAACCAGAGACACTGGGCGATGGGAATCTCTTCTTTGTTGAAACCTCCTGGTGGACTGCTCCTGTGGATGTTTCACTGAAAGGCACTTAAGTGTAGTCCTCATCACGCCTACAGCAGCCGTATCTCCTGTGATGGTAGCAGCCTTGTTTCTGCAGTGTCTTCATATCAGATCTTGAGGGAAGATCACTGGAGCGAATACCTACTTCTGTTCAATGGTGGGTCAGAGAAGTGGCAGGAACAGATGACTGAGTGACGGCTTTTGTCAATTCTGTGCTTCCTTAAGTATTCTAACCCACTCATTCAGATAGGATCCCTATTCTGCCATCTTACACAGAATTATCTTGGTTTTCTTGATTGTTTGCTATTCCCCTTAGAAACTGGGATGCTGGGTCATCACCATGACTAGAGTAGAATTTTGCCAAGTTGAGGTTTTCCCAATAAGAGTAGTAAGTAAAACTGGAGGAAGTTTTGATGAAGTCAGTTGTCAGTTAGATTTATTAAGCTTCAGTTTCATTTCACTTGGAGGCCCTGAGGCTTGAACCTAGGACAAACACTTGGCCATTGAGGACAACACTCAGCTCAAGAGTTTTTGTTATAGATGATGGTATGATTTTGATTTTGATACTAGTAGGAATGCTCAAATATTTGAATGCTATATCAAGATTTTATATATTTTATTTAAAAGCTTTTATAGTAACTATAAATTTTAAAAAATACTGAGATTTGAATTCATGATCAAACTTATATCGTTTTTTTTCAGTAAGGAAGTATTTTATGTACCCACAAATGTGTGATCTGGGAAAAGTTATCTCATTTAGTGGTATACTAACAACAAAAATTTACATGATGCATAATACTTAGTTATCAACATTTTAACATCTTTATAATGCTTTTTATCAGTTATGTTACTAACAATTATAATTCTTCAGTGTTTGTTCCCCTTCCTTTCTCCCACTTGCTCCAGCCCCATTTGCTCTGGCCTGTGCTCATTCAGGGTCCCACTCACTCCATGCCCTCTGGCCCCGACTAGCTCCTGGTCCCCCTCACTCCAGCCCTGCTTGCTCCAGCCCAAAGTACACTGTAGCTGTCTTCAGACACCAATATGAGGACATCAGATCTCATTACAGATGGCTGTGAGCCTCCATGTGGTTGCTAGGATTCGAACTCATGACCTCCTGAAGGGCAGCCAGTGCTTTTAACTGCTGAGTCATCTGACCAGCCCCAATTCTTATTATCTTTACTAAGAGAAAAATATTGCAACATCTTCTTCATATAGAGAAATGGAGGGCAGTAAAATATTTCCAACATAAAAGAAAATGCTTCAAGATACAACTCTATAGAGTAATCAGAACCAAAATTTAATTTTAGAGAGTAAAAGAGAGCATATACATTTTCCTACCATCAGGAAGAGTTTGTACCTTTTAATGTACAAACTAATGCTAAATTTTAAAATTATATTTTGTTTTCTTTGGATCTACTTATATTCCTCTGGGTAGAGTTAAAATAGATTAGACCATGTTATTACATTATTGGAGCCAGCTTAAATTTGTGAAAGGAACTATATGTTTTCAAAATTAGTTTTGGGACAGATTCTCTGAGGAGAAACATCTATAGAGCAAGAGATCTATGTGGGCAGTATCAAGACCACACGGCATTTAGGTACATGTAGTAGGATGCTTTGAGACTGAGCCAGGTCATGTTGATGTTTAGCTAAAGAAACTGAGGAAAAATACAACTTTACTATAGCAGCCATTTGCATATTTCACTACACAAGCTTAATGTCCAGAGTTGTCTGATAAAACTCTTAGTTCCTGCAAGCTATAGCTCCTACAATTAGGGATAATTTCCCAGAACCACTTTTATGTCCCCTGCTAGAGCATTCTTTAACAAACTGCCTGTGGTTCATCTGATGTTCTAGTACTGTGTGGTCCAACAGAGCAACCTGTGACAATGAAAATGTTCAATGTGTGAGCTGTTTGGCATTCACCACCCAGAAGTACCTTTTGAACATTTTAAATATTACTAATACTATAGAAAGAACTGGATGTTTAGCATATATAAATTGAACTGATTCAGTTTGAAATTTTAAAAGCCACAATACATTTGGCCACTATATTAAATGTACTATCTTTTGTATAGTACACTCATTTGATTCACTGTTTACTTTTGACTAGACCAAACTTCATGAAAGTTAAATATTAACTTCTAGAGACTGGGAAGCTACAGATGGTCTCTGCCCTGTATTACTATTATTATTTTTTTACCCTGTCGTCATTAACCAGCTTTGTATTTAATTAACAACCTTATTTTGACATCCCTTGTTTTACTGAGAATGCATGGCTCAGGCATTTCCACTCTCCTTCATCCCAGTGTTACTACCCTGTGGTTTCTAGATGCTGCTATGGCAGACATGCACGCTGTTAATACTCATGAGAACATTGCACATTTGATGTTTTTGAAAATTATACTCTGGTGCTGTTTCCCATCTGACTTCACTTATGATCTGCAGAGTTCTTCCAGCCTTCACATTTTGCTCCTGGGTAAGATTCAGAAGCAGCCTCTAATTACTTTGTTCTGTGTGGATCCCAATTTTTGTTAGCATTTTCGAGAGGTAAGAATATGGCCTTTATTTTCTGTTATGGTAGTTTAGCTTAGCATCTCAGCTTTGTCTCTTATTCCACTGTTAACCTACAAGAGTTCTAATGGTAAGAATAGGAGAAACTTCCTAATAACAACACCATAGTGGTCAGGCACTCAGCTCTGTAATGAGCAACAGAGGTCTCTAGTTGTGTATTCTCAACTCATGTTGATTGCCTTTGGCTTTGAGAGTATTTCCACTCAGAAGATTTCTTCTGTCCTCATTTATTTACCTCTAAAGTTTTCACTAAAGCCCATATTTGGGATCAAGTTGTGCCCCTCACCCCCTCAAAAATTCATAATCTGAATTTCTAACCTGTAATACCTAAGAATGCAACTGTACTTGGGGCCAGGATGTTAAAAGGTGTTAAAAACGAGACATTAGGTTGGGCTCTAAACTCATATGACTGGAATTTTGCCATAGACACCTATGGGGAGATGTGTACACTTAGGCTATCTAGCAAGTAGATGACAGACACGTTGGAGAGAATCAAACTTGATTCTGCCATGATCTTAACCTGTAGCACAACATAAATTTCTGTTGCTTAATTTACCTAGTCTGTAGTACTTTGTTATAGTAGCTCCAGCCAGTTAATATCAGTGTAAAGGTTAAACAGCTATAAGCTTAGAACACAGAGGTCCCTTTTTAGGAAGAGCAAAAGAAAGACAAGAAACATGAACAGCAGTTTTACCGTACAATAGATAACAAGTTTTATCCTGGCTGGCTCAGTGTATATTCAACAGCTCTTCCTAAAGGGTTATTGATTAACAAGCTGTATAACATGTAATCTGTTTACTATTTCTGTGAGTTGAGTAGATGGTTTTCATGTTTTGGCCTGTGGGTTTTTTTTTTTTTTTGTCTTTGTTATTTTTTGTTTGTTTTTTTTTTTTGTTTTGTTTTTTTGAGAATCTGTTGTACAGGCAGGCCAGCCTGCAGTTGGGTGGTTTAGAATCTGATGTACAGGCAGGCCAGCCTGCAGTTGGGTGGTTTAGAATCTGATGTACAGGCAGGCCAGCCTGCAGTTGGGTGGTTTAGAATCTGATGTACAGGCAGTCCAGCCTGCAGTTGAGTGGTTTAGAGTGGCTCTCATCTGAAAAATCTAGCTTTCTTCTCATATGTTTCCTATGTCAGACAAGGTGTTTCAGGGTTGCTTTTCTAGTCATGGCCAGGATCTAAGATTGTTAGGGACAAGGTTCAGATCTGATATTTTAAGTTTGCTGTGTTATATGAGTCAACACCAACCCCAAGGCCACGGCAGAGTAACCAGCATGGAGAATCTCACAGAAGAAATACTGCTATCACCTTGGAGAGGGTGTGGATCAGGAAGGCTCAGAGAATTAAGACCATTTTGTTTGTTGTTGTTGTCTTATTACAATTTATTATAGTAGCAAAATTACAGTTAGGTAGCAGCAATAAAAATAATTATTGTTGAAGGTCACCACAATATGAGGAACTGTATTAAAGGGTCACAGATTAGGAAAGTTGAGAACCACAGTTATGTAATACACTGCATTATGAGTGCAATATACTTCATTTTGATGTTTTGAGGAGTTTTATATTTAATTTTGTATCAGAACTTCCATAGTCTCTTTTTATATATCCTTAGAACAAAATGTGCTTTGAAAGGTGCAATAATGTGGAAAATTAATAATTACATGCTTTAAATTCTCATCTTCTTCGGTGTCCACCTAATAATGCATGCAGTTATTTTAAGCATGTCACTGTTGCCCATAGATAAAGCCCGGGTTTGTTTCCCTAGAGGAAATGGGACTTTGATACCTTAAGGAGAGAAAGTTTTGTTAGGCTTTCAATGAGAACAAGAACAAACTGTTTCTCAATTGACATTCTGTCATTTGAAACTATGGAGGAAATGGATAGTACCTGAAGACAAAGTAATGACACTGAACCCAAGAATGACTTGGCAGGGTCACTTGCCACGTTTATCATTAGCACCAAGAGTTGCACTTGTCATTGATAAAATTTCAGAGCAGAAGTTTGCAAATCATGTGTGTACAGTGCCAAGCAGTAGCTATTTTCCTTGAGCCACACAGTCTGTTTCATTACTACAGAATTCTGGCATGAGTGGTCATAACAATATTTAAATGACTGGAGACAGCTACATTCTTGTATAACTTTATCTAGAAAACAGCTGGTGGGTTGGTCCTTTGGCTACATGTTTCTGGTTCCTGTTTAGAAGAAAATTCTTATGCAGTCTAGGAGGAATTAAGGCACAGAGAACATAGGAGTCTGGGACGTGAGTCCTGTGTTCTCTGAGCAAGGCTGAGGAGAGAAAACTAAGATGCTATTACAGAATGCAGAGCCCCAGAGAGGAACAATTTGATAACTGGCTTACATCTAGTAGAGGCGGCTGTCCAGCTCTCTGGGAGCCAAGCAGCAGCAAACACAGAAAGAAGCACAGAAGAGGCATCATGCATTCAGTGATGACATCTGTCTTTTCCACAGAAGCTAGAAATTACAGATTGTGGATTCTTCAGACTACAGTCTCTGGAAACACTAGGCTATATATGATTCCATGATAAGACCTCTTGAATCAATAGCTAGTAATAGTTAGTTGAAACTCTGTTCATAGACAATTATCTTAAAGATAGTATTCTATACTATGAAGAAAAGATAATAATTGACAGCACAATATTTAACAGAACTTAAAAATATCTTAATTTATTGTTTTAAATATGAAAAGATCATGCAAGCATCGAAGACCTTTGGAAGGGTGGGGGATTAGGATTAAAAAGTAAATGTCTCTGAAGAAGTGCAGTTTTGAGCCATCTTTTCTAAAACTGGATAGACTAATGAACAAAATGTTAAAGAATATGTATTTTTTGAATGTGAAGAACCATGGCATATAAAACATGAAAAATAACCTACTAAACAGAACAAGGTATCAGAAAACAAGAGTCCTGGAAAGTAATACAAAAATATCCAAGAAATCTTCAGAGACATTTAGTGTGAAAAAATAAGTGAATTAATAAATCTAAAAAAGAAAAGAAACTCTACTAAAGCTCTTATGAAAGAGAAGACAAAAACCAACCTTCTAGAAGGTTAAAGAGAATAAAATCCAAGCTTTAAGAGATGCCTAGAGCACTGACTCTGGCAGACGGGGATCAAGGGTAACAAACACCTAACTTCTAGAACCATTCTGATAATCATGTTTATTATAAAATTCACAGAGACCTAGAGGAAACTCTTGTTTACAAAATAAATAACCTTGAAGCTTTTGAATAATTGCTTTGGGCAGCTGTAATAACTACCAAATCACCAGTGTGAGAAGATAAAATAAATCAGAGATGACAGATGATATATTTCTCCTGGATATAATCTTCGTTAACAATAGCTGGAAAGATTGAGGCCATTTCCCATCCACATTGACTGATGAGGTGTCAGTTGATACAGGCTGCAAGAACAAATAAAGAGTGTGAGGTTTCTCACTGGGCTTAGCCAAGCTCTGCTGGAAAATAAATGCAAAAGCTTTGCAGCACAATGAGGGGATATGGAGGAGCAGAAAGATAGTGTTAAAGTCGGTTCAACACAAAATGTATAGGTAATGAAAGGAAAGTAATAAGCTGCAGGGGAGATGGTAATTTAGAGGATTTGAGAAGATGAGAAAGAATTACAGACCACTGAGCTATTCATATGCTATCCATGCTGATATGTATATCTACTGAAGATAAAAATGAATACTAGCATAAAAGAATAATCTTCAAAACCATGGGATTGTAAAACTACATTGAGAAATATTGGATCCTAAAACACCATAAAAGAAAATTTCTAAGCCAGTGGGAAAACTACACATTACAGTCATCAGTATGGCTTGTTGAGATGTGATGGCTGACCCCAGCCCAAACTTCTATACAAGATGTCTTGAGGAGATTCCTAAAAAATTTCATTTAAAAAGCCTCATGATAGATGAGTATGTATATGCACATATTTGTGCACAAACATACATGAATGTGCACATGTTCATACACACACACACACACACATACACACACACACACACATACACACACACACACACATACACACACACACACTTTTGTGTAATGCTCCTGCAACTGGACTTTGAGAAAGTGTTCTACATGAATCCTGGTGTGTACTAGAATTACCTGGACCTCTTGTAGAACACATTCAGAACCTATGAGTGGGCCTCAGGGATTGATGTTCTCAGAAGTGTTTCCTGTGACTGTAGTACCACAGGGTCTGCAAACCACTGCAGTTAGCCAGCATAGCGCTTTCAACAGTTGCCTGAAATTATTATAGTCATCATTAAAGACTTATTTTCATAAATGTATCCTGAAATGATCAAGTCCAGTGCATGGACTTCCCTGTTGTCATGGAGCAACTTCTGATTTATCCATAGAACAAAACCTGCTTTGACCTGGATTCTGGTGGAATTTAATTGAGAAGCTTGAGGAATCACTCACAGGACAGAAAAAAGTCTGTAATTCTTGCACCAGAGAATTCAACCATCCACCTTGCCTAAGAGCAAACCACAGCTTGCAAGTATCAAATTCAGTACCTTAATAATCTTGAGACAATAACCCTGATAGAACACTTACATCATTTTTGAAAGGTCCCTTGTGCATCTTCTTAGTCAATTATAATCTTAGCCAAAGGCTGAAAAGTGAGATCTGTCTTTCCTGTCACCACATATTAGCTTTTACCCCTTCTTCAAGTGACTAGAAAAGATAATCTAGATCAGTACTTAATAAATCACAACACTGAAAATAATTTTCTGTTTTCCCACAAGCATTTATCGGGTAGTTAGTGCTGCCTTAAAACAAATGAAATGTTACTCCCTGAGTAGATGAATGAATCATTTCCATTTAATTTTAGTAATATAATATAGTTACTTCTTATCTATATGACCTATGCTTCAATATCCATGAATAGTTTCAAACTTTCTATATTATCTTGCTTTCCCATTCATATCTATTATTCTATTATTATCTTATTTCCCATTCATATGATGTTTAACATAAAGGAGGTATGGTAGACTATTAATAACTAAGAATAAGATGAAACAACCGTAACAATACACTATAATAAAAGTTATATAGAAATGGTATGTCTGTCTTCAAAACAAGCTCTAAAACGCTGTAACTATGGATTTGATAATTACCAGGTAAGCAGTACATACACTGCTCAAAGGGGTGATCCAGTTCTTAATGATCTGATAATTTCTGGGTAGGGTAGAAATGGATTGCATGGCATTTCACCATACTAGAGATCAAATGAAGTTTAAAACACACACATTATCTATTGTTGGATTTCTCCAAGTAATAGTTTTGAATTAAAGTTGACTGTTGGGACCTGAAACCAAAGAAATGGGAACTGCAGAGGAGGAGGATGACTGTGTACTTTACTTTGTTTTTTAAACTTTTCTTATCACAAAAATTTTACGATTGTGATATCAAAAATGTTTTAAATGAAAAAGAGTTTAGGGCTGGGGAGATGGTTCCGTGGTTAAGAGCACTGACTCCTCTTTCAGAGGTCATGAGTTCAAATCCCAGCACCCACATGGTGGCTCACAACCATCTGATTCCCTCTTCTGGTGTGTCTGAAGACAGCAACAGTGTACTCATATACATTAAATGAATAAATAAATATTTTTCAAAAAAAGAAAAAGAGTTTAAACTTTCTTCCTAAGTTTTCAGCATAAAATAATTTCTCACGATGAGGAAATCTGTGGGTCATGATTAATAACTGTAATCTACAAACTTCAGTCTGTGCCAGAGCTTGATAAAAAGTCAAAGACCCAGGTCTTGGTCTACTTCAAGAAACCTGGTGACTCGTGCTCTTTATTAATTCTGTAGGCAGCCACAGGAAAGAACACAAAATAATAACTGTGGTGTAATTGTCAGTAGTGCCCAAAAGGTGGCTCCCTTGATCACACTAGTGAACCTGAACCAACTTCATCTGCACAAGGTATTTCCAGAGTCTCTGTGGAAACAGAGCCAATTAATTAGCTGAATGTTCAAAATTCCCTTTCTTCTCGAATGTCTTTAAACTTGTGACTCCTAGTAAGCTCCCTAGATGAACATGTAGGAAGTCTCGTTCCTGAATTTTAAAGCTTATTTTCACTGTTTTGTTATTTTTGGTTTTAAGTATGAATTCCAGTCTTTCTTAGGAAGAAGTCAGGTGTGTCTACAAAAAATGATTAAAATGTTCCATGGGTCCATGCATCATATTGCCTTGACTCCTCTAAAGGGTGAGGAAGTGATGCAGTCTGCTCTGGTTTGGGCTTACTGGGATTGGGGATCCTTAATGGTCATATTGAGAATGATGTTAAAGACTAAAGGTTGCCCTCTTCAGCCTGATGTTAATACATCTGCTCAACTGCAGTAGTTCTGACCTCAGCATTGGATCAGTTCTTGTTTACTAAGAAATAGCAAGCAGAGGAAGTCCACAGTCAGTTGTTGCTGTGTCTATATCAACATAAATGACATAATCCTTTTGCACTAGACAAATATTTAAGTTATTTTCTAATGTAGTAATCACATCTGATCCATGGAGGATACGTTCCAATTATTGACAATTAGACAAGCATTGCTACCTTACCCCAATGCCCCAGTCCAGAGCAGTAAACTGTATAGACCCTTGCTTCTAGGTAATGTACAAATATCCTATTTAATTTGTAATTGTTCCCAGTGCCCTCCATTATCAAATAACAACTGCAGAACATAAATCACAAAGCAAATAAACGTCTACTCCATGCCCCACTGTGTGGGATGAGACCAGAGCTGAGAAGAGGGAAAGGACTCCATTTAGAGTTAGAGCAGGTAAGGATCAGTGTGTCTCACTTGTAACTAAGTATTCAGTTGCTACCTTTTCAGCCCACTCTTCAGCTCAGGGTAAGTCCTCACTCCAGCCATCTACTTAAGGAGTCGTTGTTTAATTATATGGATAATGTCTTCAGAGAGGATATCCAAGGTAATAAACAGAGCCCCTGGACACGTGTGTAACTCAGAATGAGGGAGAAAGCCATTTGGGGAGCATTCTGTTGGTTAGTTTTTGTGTGGAGTAAGTGTACAGAGAAATATAAGTGCATTGGACTTTACAATGGCATTACTCTTCTATATCAGTACAGCTCACCTCCTGCGGGGCTTCTCCTGGCTTTGCAACATACTCAGTTGCTACCTTAAGCCCTTAGCTAGTGACTTCAAAGAGTTTGTAGCACAACTGGGTTTTTTATTTTGTTTTTGTTAATTTTTGGTTTTTTGTTTGTTTGGTTGGTTTGGTTTAGGGTCTGTTTGTTTGTTTATTTATTTATTGGCATGGTAGCTGAGATAACTCAGAGAAGTCCACTTTATGCCATCTGGTTAGAGTTCCTCAACAGGACACTTTGGTAGCTGGAGAAGAGTACTGACAAGATTCCTCCCAGTCCCTGCCTTGCTCTCCCGTGGCCTATCAATGCTTGGAGCTTCCTGCCCTCTTTCTAGCCTTATCTGTGTTTTGACTAATTTGTTGGGTTGCTTATTTGTTTATTTACAGAATCTAGAATTTACCATATAGCTCAAGGAGCTATGTATTTCATGTTGCCTTGAACTCGCCATGTCACCCAGGCTAATATGACCTTGCAGCAGTTTCCTTACCTCAGTCTGCATTGTGTTAGGATGTATGGCACTGTACTCTGATAACATTTTACCTGTACAGTGTAAGATTCTGTTATAACATCCCCATGCATCCATAAGATGTGGCTTCATCATGTTTACCCATCTATTATTATTGCCCATCTATTACCTATTATTCTCCATTGCTACCCTTTCTCTTCTTTCTCACACATTCCAAACAGTCTCTATTTATAGTTTCCCACTCTTCTCCTGTTCGTGGTGCTCTCTATTTCTATCCACTTCACCCTGCAGATGAAAGAATTTCATGTACATATGAAATATATATGTGCATGTGTGTATATATGTTAATGTATACATATATATGTGGCATGACATATGTGTTTATATTATATATGAAATAACACACATTTATGTGTTAATTTGTTCACTCATTTTTTTGTATAACTTTTATAGGTTTGTATTACCTGCCTAGCATGACATTTTTAGTCTTTTTATTATTACAGAAAAAAAACACTTTCTCCTCAGATATGCCTAATATCCATTCATTAAATTATTCCTTAGCATTTGTTATATGTGTGCTCTAGGAAGTCACTAAAAATACTGAGTCAGATACAGAAGTTCTTGCTATTTATAAAGCAACTAATAGAAGTGGAAAAAACTTTGATGGAAAAATCATGGCTATCATTTGTGCAACCTACGAGGTAGGGCTGCAGTTTCTTTGAATTTTGGTGTTTTGATCGTAAAATTTAAAGCTCTATTCTCTCCTGATAAGCTAATGCTCATTTAGAGTTTGGATCATTTACAGAAAGCATAACACAACCATTTTCTCCAAGAGACAAAAAAATTGTACAAAAAAACCTGGAAAAAATAAAATTCCCTAGGTGAAAATAAGGTGATGTGTGACGAGTCCATTTGGACCATCATCGTCTGCAAGTTGCTATGTGTATCAGGGCAGCCACTCCAGCTGCTGCAAACATCATTTCTACTAATGTGCAGCTCAGTTGCCCTCTTCTATGTACCCTTGCTAGGAGTTGGTGACCTACAGTAGGTTATAATTCTCTTTTCTGTAGGCAGAGAAAGGTAGCAGGGTTCCCAGAGATAGTAGCTGTAAGTCAGGGGTACAATAGAGGAGGTGGGACTTTTACAAAAATATATTTCTACAGGACAGGGATGGAAATTAGTCTAAGTTGAGTAATGAGGTCCTCAAAGTATCTCACCTCAGGCATTGAACTTGCACTGGCCATGAATCTGTTCCAAAGTTCATCGAGTGGGGCATCTTCTCTTGCCAATATCTCCTGCACTGTGTACCCCCGCAGGGAACCTGTTCTTCAGGAACTTACTTTTCTGTTATATACTCCAATCTTAGACTTTCCCAGGGATGAGGAGTGTGTGACCTTGCATTTAAAAACAGTATTTGTATTCTTTGAGCATTTTATTTATTTTATTTTAAGCATACAATGCCTCTCCCCTATTATTACACAGATTCCTTTCTTATTCCACACACACCTAGCTTGTGTCCTAATTTGTTTAAAAAAAAAGAAGAAGAAATAGCCATCAGGTTTATTGCTCTTGAATGTGTGGTCATTCACTGCAGTATGTTACACCCACCACAAGACTGCATCCTTAAAATAAGTAGCTGTATCTCACCCAGTTATCAATTCATCACCTTGTGCTGGATCTCTGTCTGAAGTTATTTCAGCCACCCCCTTCCCCTGCCTCTGCCTCTCTTTCTCTGTCTCTCTGTCTCTCTCTGTATCTCTCTCTGTGTTTCTCTGTATCTCTGTGTGTGTGTGTCTCTCTCTGTCTCTCATACACACACAAACACACATACACACATAAACACATGGGGGGGTAGCGACAACAATACTCCTACTTCTGTTTATATCATTAAACAGAGAATAATGAAAATTCAGCATTCTTGTATGTGATCAGATTTTGCCAACCTGAATTTTCAATGTCTTCCATAAAAAATTATTGGAATGATGAGGTTTGTTCTAGCTCCTGTCTTAGATCTCAAAGTACATCTTGGGTTTGAATCAAAGTTCCCATACATGTTCAATTGCTAACATTCGCATCCTCTTCTCCAGTCTGCTTTCAAAGGTTCGATATTGTTTAAGGAAAGAAATGGTTGGGCTTCAGAGAATGGCGTAATGGCAGAGCAGAAGAAAATGATGTAGGGAAGTAAATTGGTTATTATTCAGCTGAGGCTATTAGACAACAAAAGCCCAGGCAAGGCCATAGAAAGCTTTGCACATTCTCAAGCCTAATGGAGAACTTTCTCAGATGTGTATCAGTCAGGGGGTGGATGATGGGATTCAGTCATAGAGTGTATGTGAAGTCCTACCCAACCGGTGACATACACATGCATTAGCCTTCTAATAACAGAATTTGTTCCCAAAATAAAAAAAAAACACATATTGTGGTTCCTGGTGGAGATGAAAAAGTATCCTGGTATTTGCTCTTAATGTTTAACATAATACTTACTTTGACATAATGTTTTATATAATATTTATTTTTTTCACTTCTTGATTCTTCCATAGGAAATACTGTCTGTGTGTCATTTTTCTGACTCATCTGTGCTTATTATTGTTATAAATAGTCCCCAAATGAATGCATGGATGATAATGCTTACCCCAGACATATGGATTACAAATGAGAAAAATATGGACATCACAAACACTAAGAAGTGAAAAAGCATATTCGAAAATGCCTTTAGCATTCATCATATATCCTTCTACACCTTCAGAGTGTTCATAGAGATGTCATTATATTTATGCCTTCTATCTCCTGAAGAGGACCATGCAAAAGCATCCCAGGAATAGTTATCTTAGTACAAAATATGTTCATTCTTTTAGTGAACTAAACTGACATGCTGCCTACAAACCATAGGTTAAGTGCTAGCTACTGTTGCCAGAGCTGAGCTATGTAAGGTTGAATCTGGGCAATACCTCCTACTGGTGTTGACATTCATGCCAGATAAAGCAAAAGCAGACTGAGAGAGAGAAAATCCAAAAAACAAGAAAGAGGGCTACTTCAATTTCACTAGCATGCAGCTTCTTCTTACTTTTGGGCTATACTACATAGGTACATGACTTTGATTTTTAAGGTCACCTAGTAAGGCAAGATGGCTGCCGGGATATTAAGCCATCAGTGATGAAAACTAGAGAAAAGAAAACAGTCAAATAGAAACTTGACAAGAAAGTAATGTCCTAGTAAGATGTCACTCTGTTCTCCTCAGCTTTCTTTGTCCTTCTCCAAGCTCTGCAACACTCTTTGCCCGTGGTTGGCTACACTATAGCCTCTGGCTGCATCAATTTCAAGAGAGGTAGGAATGTTGGCTAATGGCTACTCCAAGTCAAGCTGTAGTTCTTGTGCTTGGAAAAAAGTGGAGAATAGACATGAAGTGCCAACTTATAATCTCTACCTATACATTGTCATCTATTCTATTTAATTCTAAATTTTCTCCTATATAAAACATGGATAACAGAGTTGAAAGTATTAAATATAGGTACAGTGCCTGAACAACATTTGTGATATTCAGTATATGTTGATTAATATATCAGGTATTTATATTATTACTATTTCTGCTCCATTGAGTGCTTCATAGTCTCTGGAAAGACAAGATGAAAACAAGGTATGTAAATGATGGTAAAATTCAGTATAGAACTGTGTCCGTAAGTCAACAAAGTGGGTGCTATAGATGTGAGTACAGTTCACCAGGGAGAAAAATTTAGCTGTGCTCTGCAAAGTAGGTGGAATATAAAAGAAAGAAGTAATCAAGTGTCCTGAAATTTCTTCAATAGTACTTTTCAGAAAAGCCTTTTCATGCCTGTAGTTCAGTTTGCTGATGATAATTCATATACATATTGCCATTTGGGGAATTATATTTGCATTTCAAGTCAGCGATCAGCTGTTTTGAAGTAGATTTTTTTCCTCCTCTTCTGAGTAACGTAAAGCAGCTTCATCCAAACAGGGAAAGACTTTTCAGAAGTTAGCCACAGGAATGTGGCCAAACTTAATCCACCAGAAACAAATGGATCTATCTAGAGCTAGGTCAGTGTTTCTCAGCATGTACCAAATGGAAGCATTATAATCCCCAGATACTTTTTAGAAATGCAGGTTCTTAGGATGCATCCCAGACCTGCTGGAGCAGAGTTGGCATTTGATCAGGATCAGGGAGCTCAACCACAAGCCCATTTGAGCAATGAAACCAACTGTGTGCCAAGTTGAAAGAAGTCTCTCTGAAAACAGCAGTTGTGTGTTCTCCCAATAGTTTCCTCATATTTTCCCCCTGAGAAGGACACTACTTCCTCTGGTGAATTTCAGCATTCTCTCTACCTATATTGCCCTCCTCCTGAGATAATGAAGTCTTTCATCTTACAGGCAGCCAGCCCCAAACCCAATTCATTAATCCAAACACAGACACTCTCTCTCTGTCACACATTATTCTCTCTCTCTCTCTTTCTCTCTCTCTTTCTCTCTCTCTCTCTCTCTCTCTCTCTCTCTCTCTCTCTCTCTCTCTCACACACACACACACACACACACACACACACACACACACACTTCTAAACATAAACTTGTTCAAAACTATGTAGACTCTGCATGACATTAAGGCAGCTGAGTTTCCTAAACAGTGTATGCCCGAAGTAAAAGAATACCAGCAGACTTAACAAACAGCTCTGGAGGAAAACAGCTCTCACCAGAAAAGAAAATGGCTAATACTGATTATTTCTCATAATTAAAAACAAAACAAACATTATGACCTCATTTATAGAATGAATACAATACTGGCTCCTTACACAGTTCATTTTAATGTACTCCTAATGCCTTTTTAAACTTCATAATATATAATTTTAAGATGCTTCTGAAAAAAATGGTCTAATTAACTCATAGTCCTGAGAGATTCTTAGTTTCTCCTCGTGAAAGGGTTGCTAAGAGCCGAAAGCAGAGGTTCACAAACATTGACACCTTCAGGACTGTGCACACCACTGCAGGTTTTCTGCTCATTTTGTTTCTTCTTGATCAGTTTAAGAGAAGATATGAAAATGTATTTGAAGATTAATTTTGTTCACAAATTAAATAATTATCTGTTTTGAAGTACATGATTCCTCAGAAAAGATGCCTCAATTGTTGATTCTGCAAGCAAATATCTAGTAAAAGTCCGATTAGATTTTAAAAGTCCCAGTGAGACTTCACTGGAGAAAACTGTTTTCCCTTGCAAGTAGTTGTCAATTGGAGATAGTTTCATGATTAGGGATGAGCGCTCTTGTTTACTTCCTGATGTAAACCATACTAGGGCAGGGCCCATGCCCAGCCCTCATATAAAAGGCTAACTAGAAACTCACTTAGACCATTTGTAAACTAGGGATGTAACACAAGTACAGTGCATGATGGGATTTCACAGGAAGTGTCTGCTTCTGGTCTTTCATTGTCACCAATGAACTTCCTTACTCAATTTTCTGTGATACCCTTAGGAAGCTATTGAGAGATCTATGAACCAAAGTTGTCCCCAGAACTTAGAACTTAGAAGGCCAAAACCACTCAGTAGTACTTTGGAGATATTCTTTGTTGTTTGGTTGTTTGGTTGGTTTGTCTCATGTTGCTCTGTTTAAGCATCTTTTACCTTTTACTGGTCTCTTGTTTGCATGTTATGTTCCCAATTTTGTGGGGTGTGTATGTGTGTGTGTGTGTCTATCTGTCTGTCTGTCTGTCTGTCTACCTGCCTGCCTGACTATATACATGTGTTTCTTGTGCGTTGTTCTTTCTTCTTTTTAAATTCTGGCAGCTTTGTTTGTTTGTTTGTTTGTCTTTGTCTGTTTCCTAAAGAGAGAGAGAAAGAATGCTTGGAGTTGCATGGGTGGAGAAGTGACCATAAAGAACAAGCACATAGTATCTTATATAATAAGGAAAGTTTTTTTTTATTCACGACTTAACTGTCATTATTATTATTATTGACTGTTCATTTACAGTAGCATGAAATTTTACATACTTCTTTTATTTTAGGAGTTATAATACAATATTTTTCACATCGATTTGCTACTGTTCCAGCCAACTGTTGTCACTCATCCACGTGGTCCATTACCTTCTTAACCCAAGGTTTTTTTTTTTTTTTTTTTGGTTTTTCAAGACAGGGTTTCTCTCTGTAGCCCTGGCTGTCCTGGAACTCACTCTGTAGACCAGGCTGGCCTCAAACTCAGAAATCTCAAGTGCTGGGATTAAAGGCATGCACTACCACAGCCCAGCTAGCCCAAGACATTCTTTTGCAAGCACTTTCTTCCTTTAATTATAGTATTATTGTAATCATTCTTAATGTTAGAGTTCTGAAATGAAACACTGTCATATTTGTTTGTGTGTTTTTATTTGTCTGTTTCCTAAAGACAGAGAGAAAGAAGGTGTGGTGTTGGATGGGTAGGGGAATGAGGAGGATCTTGGAAGAGATAAGGGAGGGGAAACTGTAAACAAACATATTGTATGAAAAAATGTTTTCAACAAAAGGCTTTTGTAAAAGACATTGATTACAGAGCACTTACAACCCAGTATCTGCTATAATCCAGAAAAAGAAATCGTTATAATCCAAAGGGAAATAAACCAATGATTTCTGTAATGATCTATACCATTTAAGAAAAGTTAAATGTTTATTGGGCTATGAGAATTGAGGTTGAGTTCTTTAAAAAAAAAAAAAAGGAAAACTTAAATAGAAAAAAATTTTAAAACTGGCTAAATTTGGACATAACATGTACAGTTGAATCAAAATAAGAAATTCCTGTATGTATATTAACCCATGAATACACACATATATCTCCCAGATCATTGACTGGAAGGGCCTATAGCCAATGACATCTTAGTTGCAAATTGAACATCTAATGTGCATATCTTAGAATATAAATATTATCTTCCAATAAAATCAACCAAAGACCCTTATGACAGTGTTTCATTTCAAAACTCTGGCATAAAAATGATTATAAAAATATTGTAATTCAAGGAAGAAAGTGTTTGCAAAAGAATGAGTTACTGAGGCAAAGAAACCACACAGGTGAGTAACAATTGGCCAAAGCAGAAACAAGTCAATGTGAAAATATTGTATTATGATCTCCTAAAATAAAAAGTATGTATAATTGCATGCTAATGTAAATAAACATTTAATAAATGAAAATGACTGTTTAATCTTGAATTGAAAAACTTTTCCTTGTTATATAAGATACTATGTACTTCTTCCTTATAGTATATAATAGTAATATTAGACATTTTACATAAAATATACTCTATATTAAATTTATATTATATAGTTATACTTTAAAATAACATAACACTGTAACTAATAAATGCAGAAAAAACTGAAGAAAATATAAACTCACTATTACACCAAAAATCATTTTCACAGGTAAAATTTACCAGAATACATTAAAATTAATGGATTAATGTTTGAGAAGATGCTTGTATAATCTTAAAGTATTTTTTCAACATAGCGATGGTTTAAGGAAGAAGAAACAATATGTTTACACTGCAGAAACAATCAAAAAGAGGCACCTTCAGTAAGTGGTCAATGCTAAAGTCACTGTACTAGTGTTTTCCTCAACACTGTGTCAAACTTCTTGACTGAAGCAGTCTAAAAGAGGAAGAGCTTACTTTGATCCATGGCTTCAAGAGTTTTCTTTCCAATACAGTGAAAAGTGCACGGCTGCAAACATGGCTCAGTCTATGTCAACATGGTGTGTAGCACTGGGTCATATATGATGGATGAGTAGGAAGCAGAGGGAATGAAATCAGAAACAGGGCTAGGTTGTAACTTTCAAAAGCCTGCCCTCAAAGATCCACCTCTGCCAATACAGTTTTATAATCTCCAAAAGTTGTACCCACCTCCAGTGATTAGGTATTCAAGCACATGAGCTTATGGGGCATATTTCAGATTCAAACCATAATGATGTACACATAGGCTTATTGTCTGCTCATTTTAAAATTGCATTCTGTCATTTCTGTTGTTTAGCTTAATTTACATACCGTCCAGCTGCCTTCTCAATATCTGTTGATACCAATAGACAAATGCTTGTCTCAGCCTTAATCAGAGACGCCTGTCTTTTCAGGGAACAATAGTGAATGCAAAGATTCATAAGTGGGGGATGAGTGCTCAAAACTGAGTAAGATATTTATACTATCCTCTCTAAGGTTGAGGTAACACTGTAGTAAAGAAGGTGATAAGAATTTTTGACAAGGAGAACGGCTCAAGAGGTCTTTGGAACAAGACACAGTGATTGAAATAATAAACTTACAGTAGCTGTGGACATCTGTACTAGGTCTGCATAAGAATCAGTCTGTCAAAAGTTAGGCATTGATAGCAAAGTGGCTAGTGGATGAAGAGGCCCTATTCCTCACTGCTGAACTATTTTCTACTGATAGATTTAGGGAGGAAGGGCTATTGTTTTGGTTGTGTGCACACTGATAATCTCACCATGCTTGACTGGATAGTTCCAACACAATACTCACATAGACAATCCTGATTAAGCTAAATGACTCACAATAAAACAAACAAACAAACAAACAAGCAAAAAAAAACACTAAAGATCAGGATTGTGAGAAGATACTGGAAGGAAAAAAGTTATTGAGTTGAAAGGTTGAAAGGAAAGAAAGGAGAAAAGAAAGAGTATAAGAAAGATAGTAATCAGAATAGACTATATATGTATATAAAATTATCAAGCAATAAAATTAATTAATAACAAAAGAAAAATACATTTAGTCACAACCTCAAGAATTCTCATAATCTTAACAATTATTGAAAATCTTTACCAACACATTTTAAAAGCCCCAAGGCAATTTCTTAGTGCACCTATGCAATCAAAAGGCAAGTTAGGCATTGCTAATACACAATAGAACAGAGTAAACATTTCCATTCTATTAGAACCAAACAAAAACAAAACCCAGACAGGCAAACAGGGATTGTTATAGCTTCATGTGAAGCATCCATTGCATGCGGTAGCATCATATGTACTACCACATGCTTGCGAACATCACCCCTATGTCTCTGGTACATGTAGTACACAGAACATTTGATGTCTGCAACATGTTGGGGAAGACCTTCCTTGTTCATGGCATGTCTAACATCCTTGTGGCTTTGATTAAGCTTAGGCTTGGCCCTCAAAGCTTCATTCACTGAGGCTTAAGATCTCTGTACTGAGAATCTGACCCTACTACATAATGACTGGAATAATGAGAAATTTTTTTTCTGAGTTATGAAAAAGTACCTTATGAACAATTCTAAACTCTGTTGTCAACTCATGATGGAGTCTGACCCTTTTGCACAGAGGCTTTAGTGGTCTTAGTGTGTCTGTGTGGCAGAACTAGAGAAACGCCTCCTCTAGGCAGATCTACTTGAGTCAAGTACCCCAAAGTAGGGCGTTCATTTCAAATGGAAATTTACTATGAGTTTACATTTTTATACTCTAGTACACTGAATAGACATTCTTGGCCCTTAAGCCACCGATGATAGAAATTTTAGGAATTTCAGGTCCCAGTTTAAACTTAAAATTAAAAGAATCTCAGATTTCAGTTAAAACTCAAAAATTAACTGCCCTGGGACACATCCTGGGAGGAGCACATACCAAAGACTAACACACACATTCCAGGTGAAGGACTCATGATAAGAGATAATCAGGAAGCTGGGCCCGTAACGTAATAATCCTGGGCAAACGGAAGCCACTTAGCTAACACTCATTGTTATAAAGATAATGTGCAAATCTGAGTCACCTAGAGACCGGGCCTGGGAATGGTTGTTGAAGTCAGCCTTTGTGGTTATTGTTTAAGAGATAAAACTGCCCTAATGAATTCTGTATAAAAACTGCTCTCAGCTTTGGCCCGGGGTTGCTCTTACTGCGTTTGAGGGAACCCCAGTGTACTGGTTATCATTAAACCTCTTGTTATTGCATTGAATCTTCTGTCCATGAGTGTTTCTGTGGGAGTGCATCCCCCTGTTTTGGGTCTTTGGGTCCAACAAAATAACCCAGTATCTTGTTATTAATTAACTGTATAGCTATATTCCTTGTTACTATTGCATAATATCATCCACTTTCAACTATCAGTCAGAGAGTTCAAAGCTCTCATCTGATTCAGTTGCCAAATCTTCAATATACCTAGATTTATAACCATAAGCCAACAACAAAAGAACAACAAACAAAAAACAAGGTGCATTTTATAAACTACTCAGTCTCAGATAATCTATTATAGTAACAGATAAAAGCCTAGGACGTTTTCCCTTTGATGTGAGATATCCAAAAGGACGTGGCATTTCTGGCATTACTAAGTCATACAACAGAACAAATTCCCAGACAGATATTATAAACGGTGGTCAGTGAACCTTTAAGATGATCCTCAAACATCCCAACTGTCCATTTGCTATACTTCATCTCTTCCCTTTCCAGGGTATCAATGTGGAGAAAATATGATATCCTACCCATCAGTAGGCTGCATCATAGAATAAAAGGGAAAAGATTTCGAAGATTAAAGTTTAAAATCAACTGACTTTGTGCTAATGAAAAGGGAGATGATTAAAAGTGGAGCTGACTTTCACAAATACGTCATTGAAATAAGCTAGACTTTTCCTGAATTCAAAATAAACCCAACAGGCGGCCGGAAAGGTTGTCTCTGCTATGACGTTGAAGTCCTAAATCAAGACGTACATTGGCTGAGTCTGAGATTTACCTCTGTGAGGCTCCTGTCTGCTTGACAGGGTCTGGAACAGTGATTCTTAAATTTCCTAGTGTTTGTCATGTTGTGTTTACCCTCAAACCATTCAATTATTTTTGTTGATGCTTTAGAACTGTAATTTTGCAACTGATAAGAACTGTAACGTAAATAAATGTTGTGCAGAATATCTGGTATGTGACCCCTGTGGAAGGCTCATTTGACCCTCAAAGGGATCATGGCCCACAAGTTTATAACTACTAATGTAGAACCATTTGTGAAGAAAGAGTGTCTTATTCAAAAGTTATCTGTATTAGATTTATCTGTTGGTATGCTTATGGGAAACTTTCAATTGTTAACTGATATAGGAAGACCCATACTACTGTGGTCTGTTCTATTTTCTTGACAGGGCATCATCATACTGGTGTAAGAGAAGAGTGAGCTAGATAGGAGCAGGCAAACAAGTAAAGAAGAGAGAAGGAAGGTCTGCACGCATTTGCATCTCTCTGCTATGGGTCATGGATGTGATGAAACTGGGAGCTGGTTATCCTGTCCTTGCTCCCCCTCAATGACAGGCTATACACTGGAGTTGTAGGTCATAGACACTCTTTCTCCCCTAAGTTGCTTTTCATTTGGATATTTTATCACAGCAATAGAAGTGAGACAAAAGCAACCTCAGAGCCCAAAAGACTTGAAATTCTTCAGTCTCAATAGCAAGTGTTGAAGAGCTTGTGGGACAACTGGAATGCTAGTCAGTTGCTTACAAGATTACATTTGTGCAAAAATATAAAAGTAACTTTTATAAAAAGTAGAAAAAAATAGTATCCTATGTGGCCCAGAAATGTATAAAAGTTCTTTTCCATATGTCCTGGGAAATGTGTACATAACCATTATTGTCCTCACAATGAAAGGCACAGAGAATAAAAATGAATATACATATGTATACAGAGAGAGGAGGGGAGGGAGATAGAGACAGAAAGACAGGTAGAGACACAGAGAGAGACAGAGAGATCAATCAACCAACAGTCATTGGTTTTCTAAATTATTCTTTGTGATTATGGTATAAACATTTCCCCTGTTCCTTTCTTCCTTTCAATTCCCCAACATCTTTTATCTCTTTCAAATTTATGGTCTCTTTTTTTTCTATAGGCCAGACTTCTGAAGTTCTTAGCTTCTTATAGTAAAAAGAAAAAGATAAATTATCCCTCATTCTCTGGAATTCATGATCTCAGTAACATGAGGTATAAACATTGTTGCCAAAAGGGTGAGTCTCTGAGAGTGCAGATTTTCATAGAATAGTTGATTTTTCAGCAGGAATTAGAGGTGTAATAATTTTTCAGGTGAACAAGAAGTGGTGTGATTAGATTATTCACTTTAATATAAAGAAACATTTTTAAAGGATATGATGAATCACACACAGGGATAATGATCAGCTATTGATTTTTTAAAAAGATATTTAACTTGCCATCTCTAATCTTGAAATTGGTAACTTCACAAAGCATTCTCCACTTAAAGATCATGGAATGGGGAAACAGGAAGTACTTAAGAAGATGTGACCTGCACCCAGCATTGATGATCCATTTCTTTCGACATTGATTTTCAAGAATATTTTCATCAGGATGTCTACCCCTCTTAAAATCTTGTCCCGTTCTGCCAATGTTTCTTAATGTTATATAACAGGAAAAAAATTAAATATATTATTACTCACATAGAATAACACATCATAGAATTAGTAATAGTAATAAAGCCAGCTGTTCAAGAAAGCAAGAAAGAACTGAGCATGTCCTTCTTACAGGAACAAAGGGGAGCATGGGCATCTCTACTCCCCAGGATCAGCTCAGGCTGAAGCACAGGGGCATCACTCACTGCTTCCCAGAGCTGGAAATTCCTTGAACTGAGAGCCAAGCCCAAAGCTCATTACCTCTTCCTCTATTGTCCTTCCTCTAGCTTTCAGTCCTACCAACCCCAAATAAAAATGAGACAGATGACAACAAACATGAGAACAGTGAAGGCTCTGGAGAGTGCAGAATTTAAAAAACAAAACAAAACAAAAGAAACCAGTATAAACAACTCTAAGTTCTTGGAATATAGATTTATTACTCTCCCCATTAACATATAGTTAGATATATATTATATAGAATATAATACACATATAATATATAACATAATTATGTAACTATTATAGTTGTGGCATTATATATTATATATAATATTATATAATTAGTATATAATTATACATAATATATAGGCATATAAGAGCACTATTATATTTTATAGTAATAGTGCTCACATACCTTCTGAATTTTTTCTTAAATGAAGCTGTTTGTAAAGCTCTGTCATTTAAACTTCAGGCTGTAGAGCTCAGATTTGCAACATGTGATGGTTCTGTGTAATGCCTTTATGACAAAGCTTAAGGAAAAGCTTAAATTAATGAAACAAAAGAGACTTAGTGGTGATATAGAAAAGTTATAAAAAGAAGTAAAAAATGATGCGCTCCTCTAAGAATGGGAAAATTTTGTTAGTAGAGTCTAATTTGCACAAGACTTTAGACTTTAGTCTCACTTTTAAAGATAGAAAGGCAAAAATAGAAAGGCATTCGGTTTATTATAAGGCATGTACGATTTTACTCTTTGGCATTTCTGGCTGAACTATTTATTTCTCTTATATGTACATAAAAGAAGATTAGAGGAAATAAAAGCAACTTTACAGCAGGGTAGTCTTTGGTAAAAATCCCACAAGTTTACTTTTTTAGATAAAACTACTAATCCACCTAAGCCTTAAACCATGGTAAATTTACATCTCTTCATTTCCTTTACCTTAAGAATGGGGTCATTCATGAATATTCCAATGGTTCCACTGAGTGACAGAATAGGTGGTGAGCTCCAAGTCTGCTATTCAAAGCTGAAATGCACATCCTTAGGAGCCACAGAAGCCAGACTCTCCAACTGCAGTTAGGGGAAAATTCTGGCACTCTCCTGAATCTGCACAGGGCAACATAACTGTAGGGTGTCTTCCCTCGTCCTTTTGGATATAAAATAGTTCTCCTTTCTTTAGATAATCCTTGTTAATCCTTTATCTTGCATTCCTTTCTAAACAAAAGGGGATATAAAAAGTAAAATAGAAAAAAAATGTTGCTCTAGGTATGCTTACATATTCAAGTCAAAAGGAAAACCACAATGTTACCCTTTTTGTGTCAGTCTGGACAATTTTTCTATCCTTAATGTTTGAGAGCTGTATCTCCCTATCTCCCTTTTACAGTTAGAATGGCATCTCTTTTTGTAATAGAGCAATCAAAAAGACAATGTCTATAATTTTGTAAA
Source organism: Grammomys surdaster (assembly GCF_004785775.1). NCBI lineage: Eukaryota > Metazoa > Chordata > Mammalia > Rodentia > Muridae > Grammomys > Grammomys surdaster. The sequence goes on from NW_021604587.1 coordinate 11,975,361, forward strand.
ATTAAATATGCATAACTTTAATCATGTAGAATGAAAAACCCAACCATGGTGTTGGAAGTTAATTCACTTGACAATACTATCCGATAAAATATGTATCATATTTAATAATATATGATAAAGATTTAAGAGATGTCCATTGTCATTACTATGTACAAATTACCCAGCGAAACACAGATACTGCTTTTCAAAAAATTGTTTTTAATTCTTTAAAAAGAAAACAAATATTAACAATTTTTAGTTTTCACCTGTGAATAATTTTGAGACTTTTGCTAGTCAGTTCCAGCTTGGGTCTCCAACAAGGATGAGTCAAATTGTCAATCAGGTATGTGAGCAATAGATTGGCCAAAGAACACAGGCACCCAAAGATGGCTGTACATTTGACTAGCAAGCTGGTATAAGCTATTGGATGGAGGTCCTCCGCTCCTCAGCACCTGCGCTTTCTCACAGACCTGTGAGCATATCTGAAGAACAGACATCTGACATTGCTGAGAGCCATAATCCAAGAGAGCAATATGGAAACAGCAATATTTTATAACCCAACTATAAAATATATATGCAATGACTTTGCAAATGTTCAAGTTAGCCCTCTTTGATATGGGAGAGGACTCCCTCAGCAAAGCCATAAGAGGCATTATGGGTTAGGTAGCTGTCTTGGAGACTAGGCCACCCACTCAATTACAAAGAAAAATATGAATTTAAAAATTTTTATTCTGATTTTAGGGTTGACCACTTGACATTGCATAGCCAAGTAGGTGGCTCATCCCTGGGGAGGAATGTTTCTCCTGTTCTCAGGCTTCCTTAGTTGTAATTCTTTATGGATGGGGCCATGTGAGATTTCCCTGTGAAGAGCTGAGGAAGCCTTGAATTAATGTGTGAGGGATGAATGGAATTCTGAACCAATGTGTAAGGGACTGATGAAATCCTGGGTGAATGTGTACAGCTGCCATGAGTAGTTATGTCAAAGGCCCTAATGTCTTAGGGCTGTAGGAGTAGCAAAGCCTACCTTGGAGGAGGCTCATAACAATGACAAGCCTTTCTCTAATCGGAATCTAATCTGAATGCAAACGTTGAAGGTGGATGTAGGAACCATCAACCACAGTTTCCTTCTATTGGACCACTAGAGCTCTGGAGGGACTGCTTCCCTACAGAGACCTCCTTCTAAGATTAGTTAAACCTGCCTTCCTTCTTTTTTTTTTAATTCTTTTTTTTATTGGATATTTTTTTTATTTTTTTTACATTTCAAATGTTATCCTCTTTCCCAGTTCCAACCTCCCCAAACCCCCATCCCATCCCCACTCCACTGCTTCTATGAGGGTATTCCCCCACCCATTCTCCCACTCCCACCTCCCTGCCCTCAAATTCCCTATGCTGGTGCATTCCTTCTTGTGAGACAGTACAGCACTAATCTGCTCCCTTATTCAGCTGTACAATACAATCTGCTTCCATGATTCATATGCATAAAATCAACTCGCAGAGTTCCCTAGTTGTGCATTCAGTGCCTTCCCTCAGAATGTACATGGCACACCTGACTCCAGCCTCTCTGTATCTGTGTCTGTGTATATACTGCATGTCTTCCTTTTCTCATCAGACCACTCTCTGAGCTGTGTGGAGGACAGCATTTCCCCTTCCATCCTAGCCTGTCTGTTGGTAGTATAGCTTTTCAGGTTGTGTTAAGGCATGAAGCTGTTCTGTCATTTCTCACAGACTTTCTGGTCCTCTGACTCTTACAGTCTTCCCATTCCCCAGTTCTTGATGTTCTCTGAGCATTAAAGGCCAGGAGTTTTTTGAAGCTGCACCAATTGGGCCTGTGTAATAACAACTAAAGAAAGGGCCCATAATTTCAAGAGAAAGGGAAATATATGGAAATTAGATGGGGAAAAGGAAAGTGGGGAAATTATATAATTATATTTTAACTAAAAAAAGACCACTGTTCAAAAAGAAGATCTCCATGTCCCCTTATGGATAGAATACATTTATTACTATTATTTCAGGTCTTAACCATTATATTTTATGCCACTATCTCATCATTTTTGATATTGTACGTTTTTGTTCAGTTTTGGAGTGAATCTTTGGACTTCCTTTTGTGTATGGGATAAGATTTCAGGTGATATGTACATCCTGACCTAGGTGAGGATGCTCTACCTGTCATCGCAGGCTCAGTGATTCATTCGGACTCCCTTTCCACCTCTTTATAGCTGATTGGATGATATTCTGCAAAGCAGATATCAAACCATGGTTCACAGTGAATGGATAAAAATTCATAGACAGATTCACAGGCCTAGGTTCCAGGAACTAGCTGGCCACCCAAAGGAAGAATTAGCCAGGGGACAAGTCAGCCAGGTCGTTCCAACAAAGAATAGCAGAACTAGTAATACAGGTTGGCCAAGCCACCCTGGGAAGTGACTGACCACGAGGTAAATGACTAGGCTAAGGTCACATTCCTGAAAAGAATGTATACAGGATGTTACTCACTCTCCAACCTGTTCTGTGACTAGTGGGATAATAGAAACTTTCTGTATACAGGATGTTACTCACTCCCCACCCTGGTTTGCAGTTTTCTCCTTTAAATACCCCTTCCTCCCGAGCCTGGGGGTCGACACTCCTCTGTCCGTGTACAGGACACAAGTGAGTCTCAACCCAGCACTGATTATTCGAAATATACCTCTTGTTAATTGCAACAAGAATTGGTGTCTTGTGGTCTTTGGGTGGACGTAATCTCTTGTGGGATGAGTGGGGGTCTCCCCTCTCAGGGGGGCCTTACAATAGCAGTTTCTTTGTTATTCTGAATGTTGCCCAGCTGCTAAACACCAGCATTTGCTCTGTTTCTCTCAATTTGCTTTTTTAAAAAATCTCCTGCATATCCACAGTATCATACAGTAGTTGTCTTCCTGTGTCTCCAGTATTTCTTTGGGATGTCCTTATTTGTTCAATGACCTTTCACTCTAATGCACCTACGTGTAGCGTTAATTTATTAATCCGCTCTATGCTCATGGTGGGTGCGCATGCCTTCTCTATACCTGCCCAAGTGTCTTGGATTCACGAACGAAAGGCACACAGGCCAGCTTATTTTTAATATGCTTTGACTAGCTCAATGGCTGAGCCACTCCTGAACACCCCCCTTCCCCAGTTGCTAACACACTCCCCTCCGATATTCCTGAGTTAACACTTCCTAAATCTATATTTTATCCTTGCTGCCCTGGACCCTTCTGGGAAGCCCTTCTGGGGCCGCTTTTCCCTTGGCACCTACATTTCAGCTGTCTCTCCCTCCTGCACCTTCCTGATGTAGTCCATCTCCCATGCCCTTGTCATGGCAGAATGCCCTCTTCTTCTCTTTCTTTCCTGGAAATCCTAAAAGTCCTGCCACTCTCTCCCTGCCCAGACATTGGCCACTGGCAACTTTATTTCTCAACCAGAGCCAAGTGGGGGTAGTGATCCTCAGCACAGATGTGTGGATTCCCATGGGATTTCAGAAGCCGAAGTAACACGAATACCACTAGAACCAATCCACAGCATCTATGGATTCACTTTTATTTATTTATTTTTTTTGTTTCTACATATCTCAGGGGCATTTTTATTGATTGGCAGAAGTATCACAGCAAAACCATAGTTGTAAGAAAGTCTGGTTAATGTAATTTTAGCTTTCTAGCCAGGCTAAGGTACTTTCCATGAACCTGTTGCCCGCCAGTGGCCACAGTCAACCGGGTTCACCTGAAAGAGAGACTGGGAATGGAAGAAGGGACAGGAGGGCGGGAAGAGATGAAGCCAGGACAAAGGTTTCTGACTGAGGCTCAATGCTTTAATATTCATCTTTCAATTTAAAGGTGAAAGCCCACCCCCACCACCAAACCGCTTCTTGCTTCAGCCCAGCGTGGATGAGGGGAATCCATCCTTAATCACAGGCCAGAGGTGTCTCAAGGCAAGCTCAGCAGGCGGTCTATTCATCTCAGCTTGTAGCAGGTCCTGGGTCGGCCAAGGCAGTTAACACCTGAGTCCTATTGTTTTGGTCTGCTGTGGTAAACAAAGTCTCTTAGGGCACATGAACCAGTGACACATCATGGATTATTTGTTAGCTGCCCATGAACAGGTGAGCTCATAGATAACAAGTTTCTCTTTAGAAATAGTTCATCTATTTGACAGAGCAATCTTATGTCTATTGAATATAATAATTATAATCAGCCTATTTCTACTGTTTTGCTCTCCTTTTATTGAAAACAGATTCTTTTCTTATACAATATATCTTGATTACAGTTTCCCCTCCCTCCTTCCAGCTCCTAGCCACCCTCCCTCCCAACTGGATCCACTCACTTCCTTTCTGTCTCTTATTAGAAAAGAACAGCCTTCCGAGAAATAACAATATAATGTACCAAAATAAAATATAATAAGATAAAAACAAAGACCATCACATCGAAGTTGGACAAGGAATACCTACAGAAGGAAGTGAGTCTCAAGAGAAGTCACACATACCAGAGACCCACTCATTCACACACTCAAGAGTCTCATAAAAGCACTAAGATGAAAGCTGTAATATCTATGCAGGAGATCTGGTGCAGACTAGTTAAAAAGCACTGTATGAGCGGCCTCAGTCTCTGAGTTCATGTAAACTTCACTCAGTTGATTTAGAGGGCATTGTTCTCCTGGTGTCCTTCATCCCCTCAAGTTCTTACACTCTTTCTGCCTCTTCCTCAGGGTTACCTGAATTCTGAGTGGAGGGACTTGATGATGGAGACATTGCATTTAGAGCGGAATGTTTCAAGATATCTATCTATCTATCTATCTATCTATCTATCTATCTATCTATCTATCTATCTGAATAATGTCTGTTAGTAATCTGTTAAACTCCACCTCCACAGTTACCTGGCAACAGGCAGGTATGCTCCTCCCCAGAGTTACCTGGCAACAGGCAGGTAGCCCTGCCCACTATAAAAGGGGCTGCTTGCCCCCTCCTCTATCTCTTGTTCCCCTTGACCTGCACTTGCAGGTTGCCCTCTCCCCTCCCCCCTTCCCTTCCTCCTCTCTCCACATGGTCATGGCCGGCCTCTACTCTCTCTCTCTACTCCTCTCTCTCTCCTCTCGCTCTCCCACTCTCTTAATAAACCTCTCCTTGTGGAACCGTCTAGTCTGCTGTGATCTGTTACAAGCTGCCCGTGAAAACCTTTCAATGTCTGGCAAATTCAGGTAATAATGTGTGCCAAATTTGAAGCTTGTTGAATGTATAGCTTCAGTTTTTATAACACACACAGTAGTAGCTATGTGAAATGAGAATATACTAGTTTTCTTGATGAGGTATTTATAAGGCATACTTACATAAAATACTATATAGCATGACTTAAATAAATGCATTTTTAATTTATTAATGTTTCAGTAAGTCTGGCAGAAGGGGAAAGTATATCATGTGTAGGAAGAATTCTGGGCTCTACTCCTGGTATATAATACCAGAGTAGATGTGGTATTAGCTCTTTATTTTTAAATTTAAATTTGTTTATTTAATTCATTAGCAATATTAAACCAACAGAGTTTGTCCACAAAATAAGTAAGATCTTAATTTTATTGAAAAAATAAATGAGTTTCAATTATATTTTATTGATTATTTGATTGATTACTAGACAGTAGTATTTGGTTTTCCTTCATGTCCATGGACAATCTGAACTCTCGTTCTTGGTCACTCAAGCAGTGTTGATGTGGGTTCCATCTCAGAGAGTAACCACCAAGTCAAATCAGATATTGGTTGGTTATTCCCATCAATTTTACAATCCAAGTCTTTGATGGAACTTCAAGATAGTTTCTGTTTCATAGCAATTATTGTACTACCATTTTATCATTTATCTGTTTATTTTTCTTTTTAATTTTCTTTTTTTGTTTTCTTTTATTGAAAATAGACTTTTTTCTCACATAATATATCCTGATTTTTCCCTTCTTCTTCTCTACTTCCTCTACTTCCTCCCCATATAGATCCATCTCCTTTTTGTCTCTCCTTAGAAACTAAACAGGCTTCTAAGGGATAATAAAATGCAAGGTAAAACAAAAATAACACATAGATAGGAAAAGGACAAAACAATGGACAGAAGTTAGCCCAAAATATAGATGCAGAAACTCATTCTTTGGCACACTTAGGAATTCCAGAAAAACACTAAACTTTATTTATATTTTATAAATATAATATATAATATAATATTATAATATATATTATAGTATATGTGTCTATAGTAATGTATGTTATATATTATATATAAAATATATATTAAATGTTATATAATTTAATAATATAATATATTATTTAAATATACCAGTTCTGTGGGGGCATATATCCACTTTTTATGTAAACCATATTTATATTTTATTTATATATAATATGACTTATATAAAACATACAAGTTTAGGGATGGGGCATGAACCCACATCTCATTTCAGTTCTAGATGCAGACCTCCTGTGCAGGCCTTGTGAATGCTGCTTAGTTCATATGTGTATCTATCCTGTTGCTTTAGAGAGCCTTGTATTTTTGGTGTTCTCCATCCCCTCTGGCAGGTTTCCCTGTGCTTAGGTGGAAGAATTTGATGGAGACAGCTGATTTAGGACTGAATGTTTCAAGGTCTTGCACTTTTGAAATATTGTCTGTACATGGGTTCTGTATTTGTTCCTGTCTACAGCAGGACGAAGCTTCTCTGATAATGATTTAGCAAAGCACTGATCTATGAATATAGTAGAATGTCAGGAGGAGTCATTGTATTGCTATTTTTATTTTCTTATAATTATTTAATTAATTAATTGGACAATAGTATCTGCTTTTCTTTTATGCCCCTGGACTAGCTAGCCTTTGGTTCTTGGTCACTCAAGCAGTGTCTCATGTGAGTTCTATCTCATAGAGTGAGCTTCTAAATTAGATATTGGTTAGGTTATTCCCCCAAGCTTAATGACACCATTGCACTAACATATCTTGCAGGCAGGAAGCAGGACACTGTTGTAGACCAAAATGTTTCGGGCTGGGTTGGTGTTTACATTTCTCATTTGTAGCATTCAGAGTATCCTCCTGTACCAAAGATGCTAGAATGTAGGAGTGAAGGCCTCAGGTCAAATTCTTCATGTTCAATGAGTTGTGTAGGTGTTGTCTTCAGAAATGAGGCCGTGCCATTAGTTTGTGGAGAGCAGCCTGTCTTGGCAACAGCCTGGGTCATTGGAGGTTCTTTTTGGCCAACAACTCAATTAGCAACCAAATTCATATATTGAAATCTTCATTTTGTGACAAAAGATGGCCAGTTGAGATTCTGTCTACCCCATTGTTTCATATATGTATATATTTATTTTCTTTTTAAGTATATGTATCATATATAAAGGCTATTTTAAGGTCTTTGTCCATTCCTAAACTATGTTGTTTTCAGGGCCTACTGATATGGGAATGCTGGACTCTCATGGAGACATTGTACTGGCTGTTTTGTTTTTATGCTAGTGTCTAGGCATCTGAATTTGGGAAGATTGTAATTCTAGATGCTGATATCTGGTCTTTGCCATTTGGATGTTTTATTCCTTGGTATACTAGATAGTTTCATACTGACACAAGCTAAAGTCATCTGAGAGGAAAGAACCTCAATTAAGAAAATACTTCCATATGATCAGGCTGTACATAACCCATAAGACAACTTCTTAATTAGTGATTGATAGGGGAAGGCCCAGTCCACTGTGGGTGGTGTCATCCTTAAGCTGGTAATTCTGAGTCCTATTCTTATTAAGCAGGTTCTAGTCTTTCTTAAGAAAGCTGAACAAGCCTTTAAGAGCAAACCAGTAAACAGCCCCCCTCCCCATAGCCTCTGCATCAGCTCCTGCCTCCAGGTTTCTGCCCTATTTGAGTTCTTGTCTTGAGTTCCTTTGATGATGACAAGTGCTGTAGAAGTGTAAGCCTAATAAACCCTTCCCATCCTAATGCTTCTGTTCATGGTATTTCATTACAATAGAAACCGTAACTAGGGCACTTGATTTCTTGTTCTTAGAAGGATGGTGTGGCTGGTAGGGAATTCTTACGGGATCCTGATAGGTGTGGCTTCTGTGGCTTCCAAGTAAAAGTGTTTCTAAGCATTAGAAAATAATACTTAGGACTAGAGATGGGCTGGAGGGTGTGAGGGGATCCACATGGGGCAGGAAAGCAGTAAGCAGTGTATCCCACCAGGATCTGCTTAGTTGCCTGAGATCTGGGACAAAGACTGAGGAGAGGCTACAACAGGTATTCTGCTTCAGAGATGGGATGAGACCAGAGGATTAGATTTTGAAGAAGGAAACTATGTGAAAATCTGAAACTTGTCTGTCATCTTTGCTGGTCTACCTGCTTCTCTGGCAGGCTTGGCTACAGGGTTACCAATGAAATGCTTGCTGGAGTTGGTGGCTGGGATAACAGGATGAGCTGGGTAGAAAGTTGGAGGACAAGATGTGAGTGATCTGTTGGAAGCAGAGAGGAAGAGGAAGATGCAGCAGATATTCTGCTAGGAAGTGAGACTGGGAGATTGGCTTTGTGGTGGGTTGGTGGATGTTGATGGCAGAAGTCATTATGTAATGGGATAATAAGAAATAACATTGAGTTTAACCTCAGCAGGAAGATGATTTTACTGCTTGCTAGTCTGGAGGGACAGAAGGAGGAAGTAGTGACACGGTAACCCAATGGATACAGGTCTCAGGAATAACTAGGACTCCTGTGTCATGGGGGAACTGGATGATGAAGCCTTCATCCAACTCATGGAACGGGGAGTGAAAAGATTCTCACTCCAGTGCTGTAGGTACTGTCACTGTACTCTGGCAAAACAACCTCCATTTACTCCTGAATCCTGGTCGAAGAAACTTGAGGGCTGAGGAAAGACAAACAATATATCTGGAAGCAGGCCAGGGCTAATATTAATCAAATTTATCTTTTCTTTTATTCTCACTTTCTTGAACTAAAGATCTATTTCTACTGGCATGTCCACATTTACACATTTAAGCTTCCTCTTGGCCTGAGACCACAATCAACTGAACAAATATGAAACATTCCTACAGTGTAGCCAGGAAAATGCAAGTTCCATTGGCATGGTAACTAACCCACCTTTGACATTTGTCTAGTGTAAGCAGTGCCCCTGTGACTCTTGTGGGTCAAGTGGAATTAACATTTCTTTTGCAAAATATTAGGGGAATTTTATTTTTAAAGATTACTATGGAGAAAATTAAACTAAACTTCATAGTTAAGATATTCGTTGTGTGTGTGTGTGTATGGTTTTTTTTTTAATTCACCATGATGTATAAACTTAGTAACATTCTTTACAGTTAACTCTGGATTTGTGATTATTCCCCTGATGTGATTTTTTAAAACATTGTGTGATTCATTCTACTTTTCCCTAAAAGTCAGCTAACAATTTCTCTGTTTCTCTATGTCTCTGTTTCTCTCTTTGTTTCTGTCTCTCACTGAAAGATAACATTTGAAAACTGTTGACATGCTTGTATTATTTTTCTATATCAAAATTTCCATGTTACAACAGTCAGAATGGCTACGATAGCAGATGCTGGTGAGGATTTGGAGCAAGAGGAACACTCCTCCATTGCTGGTGGGAGTGCAAACTTGTACAACCACTCTGGAAATCAATTTGGTGGTTTCTCAGAAAACTGAGAATAGTTCTACCTCAAGATCTAGCTATACCACTCCTAGGCATATACCCAAAAGATGTTCCAACATCCCACAAAGACCCTTGTTCAACTCTATTCATCATAGCCTAATTTGTAATAGCCAGAAATTGCAAACAACCTAGATATCCTTCAACTGAAGAATGGATAAAGAAAATATGGCACATCTACACAATGCCATACTATTCAGCTATTAAAAACAAATACATCATGAGTTTTTCAGGCAAATGGATGGAACTTGAGAATGTCATCCTAAATTAGGTAACCCAGACCCAAAAGGACATGGATGGTATATAATCATTTATAAGTGGATATTAACCATAAAATACAGGATACTCATGCTACACTACCCAAACCCAAAGAAGGTAAACAAGAAAGACCCAAGATGGGATGCTTAACTCTCACTTAGAAGGGGGAAATAATATAGTCATAGGAAGCAGATAGAAGGAGGGAGCTGGGTGGGAGAGGGGAATCTAGAGGGGACATGGGGGTTCCAGATCAGATGTGGGGAGGAACAGGAGAGCTGGCCAGATGGCTGGATGGCCATGAATATGGATGGAAATCTGCAACTGTCTGACAGGGAGTGGGCTGGGGAGGTGGGGGGTATCTCCAGAACATAACAAACACCTGGGATAAGGGATGGATATTCCTAAGAATCAATGGGTGACCACAGCTGTGACTCACAGCTTTGGGAATAAGGAACCTGAAAAGGCCAACTCCAGTAGCCAGGCAGGAACTCCAATGGAGTAATAGAGATACTATCCCACACAGAAAACTTTCCACTCCAAACATATCCTGAATACAAGAAATGTAGGGGTGAGGAATGGAGTAGAACCTGAGGGAATAGCCAACCAATAACGGGCCCAACTTGAGACCCATTCATGGACAAGCACCAGTTCCTGACATTATTAATGATACTCTCTTATGTTTGTAGACAACAGTCTAGCCTCTGAGAGGCTCCACCCAGTAGCTGGCTCAGATGGATGCAGACACCCACAACTAAACAGTGAATGGAGCTTGGAGACTCTTGGAAGAGTTGGGGAAGGATTGCTGGCACCGAAGGAGATAGGAACTCCACAGGAAGACCAACAGAGTCAACTAATTTGCACCCTTGCTGCTCTCAGAGACTAAACTACCGGCTAAAGAGCATGCTTTCACTGGACCAAGACCCCAGCCCCATCATTGCACAGAGATAGCAGATGTGCAGCTTGATCTTCATGTGGGTCCCAAACAATTGGAGCTGGGGCTATCTCAACAGCTCTTACCTGTCTGTGGGATATGTTATTCCAGCTGGGATGCCTTGCCTAGCCTCAGTGGTAAGAGAATGTGTCTAGTCTAGCAGAAACTTGATGTGCCATGATAGGGGGATACTCAGGGGAGTGGGAGGGAGGCCTCACACTCTCAGAGAAGAAGGGGAAGGTGTGGGGGAATAGTGGTGGGGGGAGGAGGCGGCCAAGAGGAAGGGCAGTGAGCAGTATATAAACTGAATAAATAAAAACCATTTTTCTTGAAAAATTAAAATTCATTAAATGATGTTAATATAAATTTCTTTATTAATATGAAACATTTTTCTGTTATTTTTTAGATTAGTTTTATGATTATTTTCATATTCCTAACTTGGATATTTTATATATTTACATTTTTTTTATTTATAGTTTTTTATTACTATGACTTGGACTTCAAAAACTATAAAATCTTTGGCTACTTTTGGGATCCCTTTTTCTTCCACTCTTCTCCACCCTATTTCTTACACTTTTTCAACACCCCCACACTAGATAGGAGAGAAAAAAGTATAGAGGGGTGAGAGGAAAAAGATCCTGAATAGTCAGGGATTGCAAAGGGGAAGAAGCATTATTGATAGGCTACTTCCTGCAGATTAGGAGCATTAAGTGCCTTGTGACGAGTTTGAACTTTTCTGCCAGGATATCTAACTTATTTTTCTTCTTTTTTTTCCTTTGCACACAACTACTTAACAAACCATGACCAAAAAGCAACCAATAACAACTAACCAACAACACACACACTGCTTGGATTCCTAGAATTTATACACTCTCTGACAAGTCCTCAGAATTCCAAATATCACATAAGGGCAGAAACTATCTGCAGCTTGCAAGATCATGCCCCACTAGAGCACGAGGCAAATCATGGTCAGCTGCTGTGGACAGTCTGAAGCATCCCTCTCTCCCACACCTAGGATTAAAACAGAAACACATTCTTATAACAGTTCTGTGTTTTTTTAAAAAAACAAAGATGTCAAAATTGTCACGACAGAGTACTATTTTAAAATACTTTCTATATGGTCTTATAGTTGGTATTTTCATTGTTATTAATCATTACCCTAATTCTAAAGTGTTGAGTTTCATTAACAAAAAAAAATCATCTGTAAGATGATACAGTCTTTCCATGTGCTATGTCTGTAATTTCTGGATTCATTTACTTTTGTTTTATTTATGGTAAAAAATTGAAACTTACAGTTTCTTCAGTATCTAATACCTGATGATATCTGATAACTTTGAAAGTATTTTTCTAAAATAATAGTTTGGAGGCATAAAGTATTACACTCTATTACTTGAGCTATGTTAATATTTACATTTACTTACTCCTTCAAGTTTGTCTAATTAATGAATAATAAAGCTATATGGATTTTTTCATGCTGGAAATTTATCTTTTGGAAAAACTCAGTCCTGGGTTTGAAAATAGGCCACCAAAAGTGTAAGGTACCCAAGAACAGACAGGAACAATCTCAGTATTAAATGCAACTGTTCTGGATTTGTGAGCAGAAATGTTCTTTGGGCAGTGGTGTGACTAGGGGATTCTATCCCTGCACACCATAGCAGGCTAAACAGGTTGAATGATAGGACAGATGGAGGTGACTTACAGCCAACTAGAACATACCTGTCTTCCCTAAAATGATTACTGTACCCAACATTAATTGAGGAACATGAGTGTATCATGACCAGTTAGCCAAGATGCTTGGTAGACTACCTTAATGACATTTTTCTTTATAATGGGGGATATGTGCAAAGGTTCCCTGCAGACAAAAATGGCACTGATGATTGTGATTGTCACAGGCATGCAGTACTGGATCTCTCCACTTTCTCTAAATGTCACATTTCATACCATTTTAGATCCTAAAATGCCAAACAATGGGACCAATATTTTACTGTTGTCCATTGAATTCATGTGAGGGGTTATTGAAGGGCTGTGGGTTTGTGGAAATAGATAAAGGGAAAGCAGAGCTCTGTACGTATTGCCAGCTGCTTTCTCTAGTTTTCTGAAGTCTTCAAAATAAATATAATTTTACAGTCTTCCAGAATGTATTTGTTGAGAGGCGTCATGGCTAACTTAAACTCTATTTGGAATAACAGATGTTAATTTTTTTTACCAAGAATAAAGAAAAAAAAACTCAGTATGGTTTTTCATAAACTGTCTCATATAGATGGCAAAACATTATTAGTCAAAACAGACTTCACACTTTACTTTTAAAAGAATATTTTGCATACACATTTTATATTCAAATACTATACCTTCGTAGAATACTGAAACAATAGTAAAAGGAGAATGTAACTATCTCCTCTGAACCCAAAGTTCTTATTATGTTTAATCTTTTCTTCTTTCTTCTCTTTTTTCTTCTTTCTTTCTTCCATTCTTTCTTCCTTTATTCTATCTTTCTTTTCATCCTTTTTTAAAAATATTTTCTTATTTATTACTGCGACAAGGTCTCCTATATTCCAGGCTAGAGTTGAACTCAGTACATTTTAGAGTGCCATTTTGTCTACTCTGCTTTGAGTTTCCAGGCATGCACCAGACCAGGAGATATCTCCAGTCCGCACATGAAAGACACACACACACACACACACACACACACACACACACACACACACACACTCACACACACTCACACACGCACGCACGCGCACATTAGCTCACTTTTAACCTGCCTTGTTGGCTCTGTGGTTAGGCTTTTTTAAGCCTTCTGTGGCTAACATGCCCTTACCTTTACTCTTAGCTCAACGCCTCCAAATCTACCCTCAGCTTAGGTGCTCAGCTACCTTCTGTGAAGCCAATTGATCTTGCTGCCCAAGATGCTTTGGGGCTGCCCTTCCATGGGCAGCTTTCCTTTTTTTCCTACATTTTGTAAGATCTCTCCTGCAGCTCTGAGTCTGTTCCATCTCTCCTCTAAGTATCACGATTCTCTTCCTCCTGCCCTCTCCCCTCTCCTTCCCTGGGGTAACTTAGAAGTCCCGCCTCTTTCTTTTCACCCAGCCACTGAACCCTGAAATCTTTATTGATAGATCAAAAGCCAATTGGGGGAAAGGACTTTCAGCATCAGTAAACAGAGATTCCGGATTAAATCAAAGCATCAGAACCACTCTTCTACAGAACATAATCAATATGACTTTGCACTTCTGGTTTTCCCTTCTTCACCTCCTCAGTGCTGGGATTAAAGGATTACCACCATGTCCAATGTTAAGTGGTGCTAGGGATCTAAGCCAGAATTAATACAGGTTAGGCAAGCACACTACCATCTGACCAGCTTCTTCAGACTATATTTAATTCATTTCAAATCCTGGTGGAGTTTAATAAATGCTTTCTTAGTTTAATAGGAAAACTGTAGACTAAAGTTGTGCAAGATAACATAACTATCAGTGTCTCACTGGTTGTGTAACTTTGGGCAACTCTCTTAACATATTTGAGAAATTATTTCTCAATTTAAGAAGGAAATAATGAACGATTATTTTAAAGATAATTTTGAAGTGATTGTATGACTTTTACAATAGTTTGTACCAAAACATTGTTGAATTTATGTTGATTAATATTTGATATAAAAAACTAATAATACTCAAAATAAAGGTTTTACCTTGACTTCAAGTTTCCAAAAACAATCCAGTGTGCTAGGAGAACTCTAAATCTTTAAATTGCCTGCTATGCAAGCATGAAAGCCTGGGTTTGCAATCCCAGCATTCTTGTAAACAGCCTGACTGTATTTTTAGGCCTAGGAGGAGGTGGAGACAAGTTACAAATTTATCATGGGGCCTCACTGACCAGTGAGTATAGCCAATTCATGAGCTGCAGTTTCAGCAAGAAACTATCCCAGCAAACAATATTGAGTAGAAAAGAGAAAGCCTCTCTTTATTGTCCCATTCTTCTGACTACTTCTTGTTCTGGTAAACACTCAGCTTTGTAGTAAGAAGCCTTTCTTTGGTGATCTGTTTTCACTCATCTTCCTTAACCTAGAACATATGTTAATGGGCATTCTGTAGTCATCTGTTGACTAAATGAAGGGGGTGGGGGATATCCTTCTTTATAACCCTTTGATATCCTTGAACTCCAGTGCCCTTGAGCCCCATATGGACCAGTGACCATGTAAAAATGACATAAAGGTATATATGAGCTTGCTGCTTTCTATGCCCTTGCTCTCCATGTTCTCCTAATTATTGAGGACAAGTATATATAAAACACACTTACGGCTCTAGCTGTAAGTGCCACCTTCTGTTTGTGTTCTTTTCTTCCTTACTCCGTAGCTACATATCTCCACACACCCTTCAACCAACTGCAGTCAGATGACTTCTGATCATTGGTATGGAATAGCCATCATAAAGTGCCCTTTATTTTATATGCATTTTATAAATTCTGAAATGTCTCCATGATGAATGTGAGGTCACTTTAGGATTTAAATGCCACATAACTTGTACTCTAGGAAAATGTTATGAAAATCAGATGCTATAGCATGGCTATAAGTGCTTACTCTTTGATGGTCTTTTGAACAGTTTGAGATAACCGTCATATTAGGCTTAAGTGAACACACTAGATTGGGAAAGAAGATATTGGAGAAAGAACACACACAAAAGAAGACCATCTCTAGTTACTGTGCATAAGCAACACACGGGTGTAGGAAAGTTCAAGGAACAGTAGAGAAATAGCAAGCTGTCTAACTTCTAAGAAAGTGCAAGTTAAGTACTGGGTGGGACTAAGAGGTAAAGATGGAAAGAAGCAAGGGAAAAAGAGGGCTCACCCTTGAGCAATTTGAATTTATGTGATTTGAAGTCATACTGGAGTCTATCCTGTCAAAGAGTATTTCAAGAAAGAGCATTTAGACATCAAAAGAAAATACTAATCACAGAAAAGAACATGTGGATAAACTATAAGTGTGTCATAAAAAGACTAAAGATGGAGGCTACTGATCAGCATGATAAAATAAGTGGTAGAAATCTATAATTGTTTATGTGGGGAGAAAAAATGCAAAGAGCTGTCTTTCATTAAACATTTGGTCACTAAGTGTGCTGTGGAATGACTGTGGTTCTCTCATGTTCAGCCCTGCACCATGTGCAGCTCTAAGGGGCTGTAATACGCAGGCAGAGGTGACAGTTCCTCAGAGATAAATGCTAATGTACAAGACAGCCACATGATGAGAAGCAGGCATGCTTGAATATGTTTGCACACAATAAGAGGAGGAAATGGTGAGAAAATCTTCAACTCAGAAGACTGACAGAAAGAGAAGGGTAGGTCTTAGAAGAAACTGTTATCATAGAAAATCCTTTGGTGGAGAAGTTACAACAAAGATAAGTTGCCAAAACTATGTGTTTGAAGTTAAAGAGTTGGACATAAGGTCAAATCTAAAAAGTGGGGGGAGGGGTCAGACTTGGAGCTCAAGAGAATAGAAAGGTTTGTCACAATATCTGGGAAGAATGCCTACAATGATTGTAGTTGATTTGAATCCATCAATCGCCAAATAGTTATGGAGTATCTTGTCTTCACCAAGTTACAAGTGATGTATTATATTACAGCTTTTCAAATGTTGGCAGTTACTGACAACTTGGCAGTATGAACAAATGTAGTCAGATTGTGTACTCTATTCTATCACAACAATCACTAATAAAAATCAAGAGCATTTAACATTCAGACCCTTAAACATCCATTTACTTCTCTTTTTAGCTTATGACCAAACTACTGAGGGCTACAGTTTAAGCTAATATTATTTATAGTGCCATTTCATCATAACCTGTATTTGAACACGGTATTCTGTGAATTTATTTTCTAAAATTTTCATCAAACCATGCACATAACCTTGTATGATTTCACAATTTATTTTGTCTCATTATAATAATTTATAAGGCTATAAGTGTACTGTGGTATAGAAATTATTATTTGCACTTGGAGGCCAAAGTATGTATGTATCAATGATTTAATTAAAATATAGAAATTAAAAAAACTGAGATGTGATCCGACGTGGAAAACTGCAAATGGATCAGACAGAATAAATAAACTTAGAGAAATGGATAAACTCAAGTTGTTGAACATTGGAAGATGATTCAGTTGGCAAGAGTGCTTCCTGTACCATCATGAGAACCTGAATACCCACACCCCAGAACCCGTGTAAAAATCTGGTGTGCTATGCATACCTGTAAAGCCAGAGCTTGTGAGAAGAGTTGGTGATGGCAGTGTGATAGTGCCTTAGTGGACACCAGCCTAGATGAAAAAAAACACATTCAGGTTTAGTGTGAAACTGTCTCCGGGTAAGAGAGACATCTGTCATCTTTCTCTGACATCTGCGTACTCTGGTATGTGCATCCATGAATGTATGCATGCATGCATACATATCACCTCTGTATAAACAGACAGACAGACACACACACACACACACACACACACACACACACAGCTGTAGAGAGGAAGAAATTGAGCAATAGACACTACATACTCTGTGAAGTTCCTTCATCATTGACCTCATCATTACACCCCTTGTCTCAATGAAGGAGCCTGAGCATTTTTTTTTTCTAGAGTTTCACTGGCTAGAGTACAGGACACACCAGAAGTGACACAAGCTATTGCCCATCAGTGATTATTCAAACATTACAGTTTATGATTTTAGCATATACACTATTAATATTCATCAGCACCAGGTAAGAGAATTTAATAGTTCAAAACTACCTTTTGGAATCCTCCAGTAGAATGAAGATGGTTCTGTTTAGTATTTATTGAATTTCTATCCATTCACATTGAGTTTCTCTTACTTTTTTTAAACATAATATCGCTTGCTTATTTTTTTTACAATTGCTTCCTCAAAACAATACATTGCATTCAATTTGTTTTAGGATTTGCTACATTGGCGTTGAGCTTAATACAGAGAAAAGTAAAATTCTTTAGCAGAAGAAGAGGAAAAATAGAATCCACCAACACGTCCTATATCCTCCCTATAAGCCACGTCCTGTTAAACCACATCCACCAGATTCTTCAAGATAGAAACCCTAAAATTATCTTTTACTGTTGCTTCTTCTTTATATTCAAACCTTAAGAAAGTCTGGAAATAAAGTCTAAGAAGTTTTCCAGTATTTTTCTTTCCATCTGTACATGACCCTCTCCCAGAGTAATTTACCTGCTATTTGGACTTTCACATGAACTTCTCAGCTATCCTACGTGGATTCTGGTCTTCCTTCCACACGCTACACTCAGTATACCAAGGCAAAGTTCCTTTGCACTTGCTTAATCATTTTTGATGACTTTCCATCACTCAGCTCATAATACAGTCAACACTCCTCTAAGAGCCTGCAAGATTTTGTACATGATCTAGATTTTGTCTACTCTCCATATGCCCAATGTCACCTTAAACAACCCTCTTTTGCTGTCAACCTTCCAGACTCCCTATTTCTTACATTCAATTCCTCTTAAATTTTCATTTGCTCACACCACTAGATGTTTGTTTCCTTTTGAAGTCTTCCTCTTGTGTGGCCTTGTCTAGTTTATGTCCACTTTTTGTAGCTCTCTGTGTTCATCATTCCCTAAAAAGTTCCTAGACTTTTTACTTGTTACTAGATTACACATTCATATCATGAGGCTGACAAAGAACTATGTAATTCTACTTTACTTTCCACAACCGTACATCTTATATCATATGCCTTTTATTAAAGTAGACATCACTGTGTTTACTACATTCTAGTGATCCTCAATTTTACATATCCTTTATAATTTTATTTCTTCTATTCTACTCCCACCATAGCAATGTGTACAGTAGCTGCTCAAGTCTATGAAAGCACAAAAGTGATAAGAGTTATTGAATGCATCCTTGCTGAGGTCACATTTTCCCCTGTAAGTAATAGCATATTTTAGTAAGAAAAATGAATGTAAAACAAACTAAAATATGCATATACTGCATAGGCTGGAATTGCTTTCAGTTGTAGAGCCAATAAAGCCACAGAATAGAGACATATAAGGTATGCATGCTTACCTCTTTGTATTTACCCAGCAATGGATAATAGGGTAAAAGTAGATACAGTAATGCTGGACAGAGTGAGTGTAGAGAAAATTAGAAGTTTGTGACCACACAGGATGTGATTCATACAACCATACTCTACATGTCACTAAAGTACCCTGGGGGTATTTCGTTTTTTCTTTTTCTCTTCTTAACCACAAACATTTCCACAAGTCATGTTTTAAGATTTTACATATGTTGATAAGATACTTTGTAGTACTTTGAGGAACTGTTCAGAAAATATTTAAGGTCTCCTTCCGATGTTTTTCAGTATCCACATGACCTAAAGATTTTTCCATCCATAAAGAAGTGACTGTAGGGAATCTGTTGATGGAGAAGTGAGATTGTGATGCTTGAAGCATGAAGGAGACCAGGACAAAGGATGGATGAAGGAGGCAATGTCCTACCCAGCAAGATGGACCTAGAAGACTGGATGAGAAAAGCAAACCTCTACTGCTTACAAAGCTCCGTCCTCTGGGCTGATTTGTGACTGACCATGTCTTATGCCTTTGTTTATGTAGTATAATTATCCTGTGCCTTTCTGACTTGAAAATTAAGTTATATAATTTTAAAGGGTACATTTTTTACCTTTACTAAACAAGTTAGCCAACTTAACATGCTACTGTTGACTAGCATCAGAGGGAAGTTTCGAAGGACTGGGAAGGGTCTTGATAAAATGAACAGGGAGCTGGATTTAAAATAAACTTCTTAGAAGAAATAGAAGATAAAGAAATTCTTTCCTAAAACTTGAGGGTAACAAGTTTGGAGACATAGGTAAGAGGATAATTGGCTAACCAATAAGTATAAAATGGCGGATGGAGATGACTGTCTAGGAAAATGAACAGTATGATCAATATTATAGATAATGAAGGAAAAGGCAGCCGAAAATCAGAAGTATAGTGTAAGGAGAATATTAACTAGTCCTAAAGACTGTTGTAAATAGAAACTTAGGGTTTATGAGGACAATGATTTATGAAAGACAATAGACATGGTGAGGCTAAGTTCTGTATTTCACAAATGGTAAGTTATATGTTGTAGTCATTAAATCATTTGCATTGTTTAGAGTGATTCACATGAGAAAGACTGTTTCTAATCACTGAGAAACATTAACTTCATGGTGCCTGCAAATGAGTCTTTAATGAATTTCTCCAGAACCTTTTCAAGTACCAGGCCATGATACCCAGTTTCTCCTTGTTTTAGGAATTTAAGATTTTCAAAATGAAGAGAAATGAGAATGTTTTTTAAAAAACTTCTCTTCCTACGAGGAAGCCAAGGCATAACAAATCTGAAGCTAAGGCGTAAGGGAAAAAATGGTTTCTTGGGTTTGAAATAATATTCTTGCAAAGAAGATCATTGGTGCATTATGGCAGAGAGAACTGTTCAATATCATATGGTACAGCTCCATCTGGTCTCCTTTAGCAAATGTCCAGATGGATTCCATTTCTGGTTTCCAGAAAGCCTGGCCAATCATCGCAAAAAAGCTGTGCCTCTGATTTTCCATCATAATCATCCAAGGAGGTTCACAGATCTTTTTGTTTCCACCCATATATTTTTTAAGAGACCTATGCTTTTATTTTTAACCATGAAATCTGCTTCTGAATTTCTAAGTAAAAACAATGCCAGCAATGTTTTTCTCCTTGGGATTCTCTCTTCTCTCTCTCTCTCTCTCTCTCTCTCTCTCTCTCTCTCTCTCTCTCTCTCTCTCTCTCTGTCTCC
>NW_021604587.1:11996057-12086556 GCF_004785775.1 Grammomys surdaster
TCTCTCTCTCTCTCTCTCTCTCTCTCTCTCTGTCTCCCTCTCTCACAATGGCTAAAGAAAAACTGACGTTGAAAATATCTCTCTCATTGCTTTTCAAACTATTTCCTTCATTTTTATGTGGTTGCTGTAGGACCTGAAAATATTTATCATTTGAGTGATAATCTCAATAGTATTGAGATTTGGTAGCCAACAAAATAGCTCGAGTTGGAGGCCATATGAATGAGGATAAAATATGGAAACGATTGCATGTTTAAAAATTTTTCCCTATGTAAAATTTTCCCTATGTAATTTTTCCCATTTCACCTTCTATCCACACAGGTCAGATATATACATAACATATCTGATATAAAAAAAAAGAACCCCTTACAGGGTTCTATGTTCTATGTTTTCACAATTACATAGTACACTCATCTGGAATAGGTCTGTGTTACTTATGAACAAGATTTTTACTTTATTGCTTTATTTTTTGAATAAAAAATAAACTCAAACTTTAGATTTTAAAAAATTTACATTCTCATTTTGGACTTACAAAGAAAAAATATTAACTGTCTTTTTTCTACTTTTTCAAAAGCAATGCATTTATTTTGTTGGTATGTGGCTGCTTTGAATGAAGTTCTTTTATAAACCTCCCTTGCAGCTAAATCTGGTCACATGTGCAAGTCATTTTTAGTGGTATGCAAAATGAAGTAAGGTATGCAACTATAGGTCTTCTGGAAAACTGCATCTCTCCTCTAGGCAATAGTGAGATGCCAGGGATGACAGAACTCCAGCAACAATGCTATACTTTACAGTGATTTTGAGAACAGGAGCTATGTTTAACAGAACAGCAGGATAGTCATATTTTGAGTCTCACACTACTAAGCACCAATTTTTTGCTCTAGGTTGTAACAAACTTGACATATTTAATTTTGAGAGCAAAATAAAATTTTACTTTTATATTAAAAGTCTCTATCAAGGCCATGCTAAACTAAAATCTAAGTAATAAACTATCTAACTGCCATTGAAAACCTTTCAGAACACTACTCAGTATAATAGCAAGCAGTTGATCATCTTAGATAACAAAACACTAAAGGAAAATGAAGTTTTGGGACTATTTTCTTGCCCCTCAATATTATTTCTTTTTAAAGTTATTTTTTCAACATTCTATCAAATCAAATTGAACTTGTATAATTTGGCACTAAAACATTTTTATTTCCAACTTGAAGCATCCATAATTTTTCCCCTATTTCTTCTTGAACTCAGAGCGTGTAGAAGCTTTTAGTCATAAACTGCACTTCCCAACTCAGAAGAAGTCCTCCATAGTGACTGCAAGGATGTATAAATTCCCCAGCTTCCTTGCACTATTAGATGAACTAACTCAGAATCATTTCTTCTACCTGGATCCCAGATTCCAACTATACAGTAAAAGACTTGCTCCTGGAGACTCTCCTCCTCAGTGCTCTGCTCTGATCACAAGAAACCTAGTCATAAATAAGCCAGTATATATAACCCATACTTCAGGATCAACTTCTTTGATTGCTGAAGCCAAGATAATATGCATTTTGTTGAATACCCACAGAAACACTTAATTTCAGGGGTAGACTTCATGTGTTCCAGTCCTCAACTACAGAATAAAACCAAGTCTCAGACTGACAGTAAAAATTGACATAAAGGTAAAACACCCCTGAGATCACCTCTGAATCTGTACCACAGAGTCTGGTGGGCAGACCAAGCCTAAAATGACCCCTGGCTTGATGCTACACAGCCATGGATAGGTATACCATCCCCAAGACAAACCCTGCTCAGTGCTACATGGCACTGGTGGACCATAGCACTCCTGAGATGACCCCAGACACCCAGAGGCCCCAGGCATCACTAAAATGAACATGCAAGTGACGGAGGGAAGAGAATGAGTAACAAATGGATGTGTACACAATGAAGATAAGCAGAACAGAAGACTCAAGGTTAGTGAGGAACAGCCTGATATGAGTAGTCAGTGATCCCACCTGAGACCATGGTGAGGTACTGACCCACGCTGCCACAGAAGGTCATGTCTGGTTCCATATTTCTGCAGCAGTGAGGGTCTGTTACTACCAAAGGTCAGATGGACATCCCTGGTCTGGGGCCATGTTGATGTCCGAGAACTGTGCGGAGTTGACCCCACCCCTTGCCTGGGTATCTTGGGAAAGCTGGCCCAATGCATCACAGGAGAGCTGGCTCTCCTCCTCACTTGCTGCAGCACTCAGGAAAGCAACCAGCACTTCATCCAAGAAACAGTAGATCTGGCTCTGGTTATAGAGGTTGCAGGTGAGCTGGCCCCAAGGATGCCAGAATATTCTGACACATATCTACCATGTACATGATGGCATGGGCAAGGGAGAGATGCCCTCCTCCTTGCACCTTTCCACCTTCAGCAGATGGGAGAACAAACCCCAGAGTCATGGCAGTGGGAGAATTGGCCCTGCCTCTCACTGGCTGCAGCACTCCTTAGAGCAGGTTTGGCATTGTACCTGGGAAGCACAGTAGAGCTGGCTCTGGTTGTGGGTGGGGAGAGTTATAGCACTAAGAATGTGAGTGCAGAGAGAGCTTGCCTTGCTCTTCATCTGCCCAGAGGTGTTCTGAGAATGGAGGGGTGATGCTGTCCACCAGCTCATCTCTTGCAACCTGAGGCAATTGAGAGAGCAGACCCTGGAGTCTGAGGCCAGACTGGTCTACAGATTGAGTTCCTGGACATCCTGAGTATAGAAAATTTTGTCTCAGACAAACAAAGGAAAGGCCTCACACCTAACAGTAGATGATCACCAAAAATTTAACTTAATGCATTGTGAGAGGTTTTTTGTTTTGTTTTGTTTTGTTTAACTTTATAGATATGTTGCTTGTCTACCATGGTTTTTGATTTTGTATCCATGTGTGAGACTATATGTTTCTCAGTGTCTGTTCACTTCTTGTGCTTTCACCCATCCATTCCTTTTGTCCTATTCTGGTTTGTTTTTATTTTATTATAATTTTTAGTTAATATATATATATATATATATATATATATATATATGTAAGTTTATAATTTAGTAAATTTCCATGATTTTTTCAAACACCCTTAGTGTTAGTTATACCTTCTCCACACACTTTGTCCTTCCCCTCCCATCTTTCTCCTCATTTAAACATCCCAGATCTTGAAGTTAGGTCCTTATTGAAAGGTTTTCACGTGCAGCTTATACAGATCACAGCAGACCAGACGGTTCCACGAGGGAGAGTTTATTAAGAGAGTGGGAGAGTGAGAGGAGAGAGAGAGGAGTTGAGAGAGGGTAGAGAAGTGGAGGCCGGTCATGACCATGTGGAGAGAGGGGAAAGGGAAACGGGGAGGGGAGAGGGCAACCTGCAGGCGCTGGGTCGAGGGGCCAAGAGAGAGAGGAGGGGGCAAGCAGCCCCTTTTATAGTGGGCAGGGCTACCTGCCTGTTGCCAGGTAACTGTGGAGGTGGAGTTTAACAGATTACTAACACTTATTGCTAAAGATTCCATAGAATTTTGATCATAGGACTTGCAGAAAACAGAGCAGTGTGGACAAGGTAGCTTTCTTCCCCCTGGCTAGCTTTTATCACCAGAAGATGCAATGTAGACTATGGAGGAGGAAAGTCATCCCCAGTCTTACCCAGATGTAAACCCTGTGAACTATTATAATGACCATTGTGGTGAGAACTACTTATGGGAACAATGTTGTCATGAGTGTTATGGATATAGCTGTCTGCTTTATGATTGAATTTAAAGTCTACCCCTTAGAAGGAAACACATGGCAAATATTGTGAATTTGATCAAATGCTAATGGTTGGAGAACTCATCTACCTTGGGAGTGAACTAGCTAATTCTATCATTAGGCTAAACTGACATATTACCAAACTGTTCACTATACTTTTATTTCTCTACTCCGACATAAATGCAGATCTCATTAAGGAACTTTCTTTGTGTAGAGAACAATGGTTAATGCAGAGATTTACAACTTATCAAAGTACAGAGAAAAATCATCAGTGGAGTGTTCAACCACAAATGGGACATTTTATTATTATATTATTATTATATTATTATGTTATTGTATTACCTGCCACCATACACCAAGGCTCAGGAACCATCACCGAAGAAGGGATAAACAGATTGAAAAGTCAGACGTATAGGGTGACTATAGGAAAACAGTCTAACTTTCAGGCATGACAGAAAGACTCCATTTATAAACTCAAAGCAGTGTGGTTGCCTACATAAGTCCTGCATGTTGTAGGATATTTGATCACACTGTTAACCGCAAGATTGTGTTATATACTGGAAAATGTGTTTTTTGTTTGTTTGTTTGCTTGTTTTTATTTCGTTTTGTGTGTTGTGGCTCAGCCCTAGCATATACCTTTAATCCAAGAGCTTTCTGTTTATTGTAAACAGAATTAAATAAAGTCAACTATAGGCCAAAAGGTGGATCGAGCAACCAGTTAACATGGAGTCAACATAAGAAAAAACTAGAGAGTAATAGGAAGTCAGAACAGATAGAGAGATGCACAGGAAGTAGAGGGAAGGGACATTCAGTTTCAGGCAGTTTTGAGACAGCATGGAGAAGGAAAACTCGTTTTTCCTTTTGGGACATTGGCTGAAGAAAATGGTCAGCTGGGTGCTTTCTCTGCCTCTCTAAGGTAGCAGGCTTTCATCCCAGCATCAGGTTCTCAAGTCTTCATTGGTAAATCGAATGATTGAGATTTAGTTAAAAGCAACACCTGAACAAAAACAAACTAGTTAACATTTTAGCATGAAGGAGGGAAAAGCCCATGACGCACTTCCCCATCCCTGAGGAGCTATATACAGTTAATGGCTTCTGGAGGAAGGACAATGAATTTTCCTTGTTTGGCCCCCAGTAGGTCAGAAACACACACTCCTTGTGGGTCTATGGGCATCACAAATTAGACTTAGACAGGTTTCAAAGTCTTTTTGAGAGTAAAGAGTACCAGCTCATTGCGGATGTGGAATCTTAATCTTCTGAGGTTCCAGGTATCATTCCAGTGTCCAGAGTCTATAGTGCTGTGGCCATAGAAGTTACTTTGGGCCTGTGGCTGTAAAGATAGGTCCAGATGGTAGATAGGTTTCAGTGTGTCTCAGGTTTGGTACCCTGTCTCTGGGTGGCTTATAGAATCTAAGAGGTGACCAAGTTTGACTCTATGTGGTTTATTTAGTCCCTATCATACAGCCTTATCTTTGGTTTTATTGGAACCCAGCCAGGAAGCATCACCTCAGAGACTCAATTTGACAATCAACACTAAATTGTACAAGTCTTCTTATCTGAATTACATGTAAGTGTTCTATGCAGATATTTATGTGTTCCACAGAAAGCAAAACATCTCAAAGGTTCTTACAAAGAGGAATTCAAAGGAAACCCACTCCAGCAGATGTGTAAAAATACAACAAAGAAACATAAAGAATGTGACATAGTCACAACCAATGACTCATCATCTACTGACCACATTCTCTATAAGGGAATTGAAAGCTACAGATATAGGTGAAATATCTAAGAATTAATTATCATATAGAAATTAAAACAGATCCATAAATTAAGAAGATCTATTTAAGACTTGATATGATAGCCTCCAAAATGAATTTAACAGTAAATTGGAAGCATAAGATCAAAATGTTGAGGAAAAATTAATCAGGAGATTAAAATATTGAAAAAAATTCAGAAATACTTGAAAGAGATTGTTAATCAAATCAAAACCACAACAGATAAGATTAACAGACAAGACTATGCAGAAGATTGAAATTCAGGGATAGAGAACATAATTAAGACAATAATACAAATAGATATATAGAAATAAAAAGTAATTAAGGACCATGAAAGATATTTCCAAAAATGTCTGGGATACATTAAATAGGCCAAACCTGAACGTTCATAGGAGAAGGAGCAGAAGTAAAAATGAAATATAGTGGAGAGGCTACTTAATGCTATTATCTCAGAAAACTTCTCAAATTTACACAAATAAGTAGCTATACAAACACAAGAGGTAGAACTCCAAATAGACATGACCAGAAAAGAAACTATCATATATTATAGTCAAGATGTCAACATTATAAAATAAGATCCTAAAAGCAATGCATGCATGATCAACGCACATATAAAGATATAAATATCAGAAATTACTTCATACTTTTCATTAGAAACTATATAGAACATGGAATACGATATTTTAAGGTCTGAAAGGAAATGATTCTGAGGCAAAAATGCTATACCCCATCTACAAAGCTGTCTTTAAAATTGATGAAGAAATAATATTTTAATATAAATATAAATAAATGAAATTCATGAAAACCAAGCCAGCAATGAAAGAAATTTTTAATAGAAGAAGAAAACAGTCTTTTAAAATAATTTAATTACATTCACTTTATTTTATGTGCATGAACATCTCACCTGCATATATATATATATATATATATATATATATATATATATATACTAAACACATGCCTGGTGCCTGTGGAGTTCAGAAAAAGGCATCTGATAGTACAGTAATAGAATTATGTGTAGTTGGTTGGCACCCTGTAGGTGCTGGGCAATGAATCTGGGTTCAATGTAAGAACAATAAGCCACAACTGAGTCATCTCTCCAGTCGCAAAGGTAACTTTATTGATAGAGATACGTGAGTATATACTTTAAGTAAACAAAAATAAATGAAGAGACTTGAGAAAGAAACAACCATGTCAATATAGGAATGCCGCACATCCTCAAAATGGAGAGGAGAAAGAACCACCAATAATCCATCAAAACCAGAACATCACATAACAGATTTGTAGAAAATACTAACCCTATATCTATAAAAACTTTAAGTATAAATGGCCTCAGTTGACAAAGAGATACAGATTAAAAACAAGCAGCTCTTGACCTCTTGTTCTCTTGCTTTTCCCTTTTTGCTCCCACTATGTCCCCTCACCCCTTCCCCACTCCCTCCCCCCTCCTCTCCTCATGGCAGGCCTCTATTTCTCTACTCTTTCTCTCTCTGCCTTTCTGTCTCTACTAACCCTCTTAACTCCCCTCCCTATGCCATGAATAAACTCTATTCTATACTAAACAAACAAACAAACAAACAAAAAACCAAAAATCAACTGTATATTGTCTGTAAGAAACACACTTACCTAATAAAGATATCCAAAACAATAACTAAGAATAAAATACTACTAAACAATAGCAAAGATTTTTTTTTAAAAAAGATAGCAGGCATAACTATCCTTATTTCAGACAAAAATAAACTTCAACCCTAAACGAATTAAAATGACAAAAAAGACGCTATAGTTTTAATAAAAGGAAAATTTCATCAAGAAAATATAACAATTGTAAATACTGGAGGATCTTCTTAATTTTATAAAACTAAAATACATAAAAGACCATATAAGCCTTCATAAAATAATAGTGGGAGAATTGAGTATCTCACTCTCATATAAAGATAGGACTTCCAAACTAAAAACAAGTAACAAGAACAACAACAAAAAAACCCCTTATAGCTAAAATATTCATCAGAATAACCTACCAAACAGATAGTGAATGTACACTTTTTCAGCAGTCTATAAAACTCAAATCAAGTCTCTACAAATACACAAAAAATTGAGATAATTTCCTATGTTCTATGAGACCACAATACAACAAAACTAGAAACCAACTATAAAGGAAACTGCAGAAAAACAGAAAAATATCTCTAGACTAAACAACACATCTTAGTCTATGGGTGACAATGGACCACTCAAGATATCAGAGAGAAAAAATTTTAAAATCCTAATAAAAATACATCCTCATCAGAGACTCAGGGGCATATCTAAGGCTGTCCTAAGAAGGAAGAATATAGTTAAAAATGCTTTTAACAAAAACTTAGGAGATATCAATTAAGCAACCTAACGATGCCCCACAAGGCTCTCAAAGTACATCAAGCAGCCAGTTCAAAATACTGTACACAGACAGAAATAATAAAGACTAGAATATTTATTCTGTGCCATCAGATATGGGTAATGTATAGCTCGTGTTTTGATTTTATTCAGGCTCACAGTTGACTTGATTCTGAATAGTATTTAGAATTTGAACCTTGGCACTGTTAAGGATTTTGGGAACTTTTGGAGTTTATTTTTTGCAATATGGAAATGACCTTTAGTACTTTTCTCATCTAGGGATATAGTAGTGTATCTACAAGTGATGTGTTGTTGACTGAGGGATAGGCCATCAGTTAGGAATGCTTATTGCTTTTCCAGAGGACCCAAGTTCAGCTCCCAGATGCCATGTTAATCAGCTCATCACCTCAGGCCTCTGCAGGCACACATTCATGTGCGTAGCCAAACAACATACACATAATTAAAAGTCAAAATAAATTCTAAAACTAAAGGTGTTATGTTTGGATGTCAATTGACAGGAGGTAAATTTGTGATAATTAATCATCATTCTCAAAATGTATGCATTTAGACTCACCATTTGGGTTTGTCTTTAGTTGCAGAGAGGTTTGCATGAGGAGGGAAAGCCCACCATGAAGATAAATGGTAACGTGCCATGGACTAGGACCATGTGCTGAATAAAAGAAAAGGGAATTAAATTATGTGAGGGCTAGCATTCCTTCCATCCCTTTATGCTTCCTAGCTGTGGAAGCTGCTCACAGCACACACATCCTTAAACTACACTTCTTCAAACTGTGAATCAAATACATCTTTCATTTCTTAAGTTGCTTCTTCTCTGATATTTGGTCATAGCAATTAGAAAAGTAGCTCATTCTGCTTCTTTCACGAAAATACAACCAAGGAGAAAGCAGGTTGATCTAAAGCAAGCATAGTGTAGTTCCAAGAACTTTCTATTAAATGTACTACTTGTACACAACCTCAATTCTGGAGCTCCTACCACACCATAGAGGCAGAGAGGAACATGATTTCCCTTTATCCTGCTTGCTGCTATCACAAGGGAGTTCAGCTAATACATCTGTATCTCACTGCTTTTGGTCCTATGTTGGACAAGAATGAAAGAAAAAGGTCTTTGAGGATTAAGAAACACAGGTAAGGAAATGGAACAGAAAGAAAAGTTGATACTTAAATCAGGAAGGGCTTCAGCTTCCAAGGAAGAAACTGTATTTAACAAAGTCATAAGAGGTCTGCAGGATGAAGAAGAACACAATTCAGTCTAGCTTCTCAGTTCAAGTTTCCCTGATTGCAGAAACCTGGCTTGCCCAGAAACAGACTTTGATCCAGACCTTTGGTGTTGAGAATGTGCACTGAATTCGTTGTTTAGTTCTGTACCCCATTTTTAAAATTTGGTTATTTGGATTTCTAGAGTTCTTTGTGTATTTTAGATATTAGCCCTCTGTCAAATGTAGGGTTGGTAAAGATCCTTTCCCAGTCTGTAGGTTGCCATTTTGTACTAAAAAATGGGATACAGAGCTAAACAAAGAGTTCTCAACTGAGAAATATCAAATGGTCGAAAAACACCTAAATAAATGCTAAACATCCTTAGTTTTCAAATCAAAACGACACTGAGATTCCACCTTACATCAATCAGAATGGCTAAGATAAAAAATTCAGGTGACAACAGATGCTGGTGAGACTGTAGAGGAAGAGGAACACTCCTCCATTGCTGGTGGGATTGCAAGCTGGTACAAGCACTTTGGAAATCTATCTGGCATTTTCTCAGAAAACTGGAAGTAATTCTACCTGAAGACCCAGCTATACCACTACTGGGCATATACCCAAAAGATGTTCTAACATATAACAAGGACACATGCTACACTATGTTCATAGCAGCCTTAATTATAATAGTCAAAAGCTGTAAACAACCCACATGTCCCTTAATGGAAGAATGAATACAGAAAATGTGGTACATTTACACAATGAAATGCTACTCAGCTATTAAAAACAATGAGTTCATGGATTTTGCAGGCAAATAGATGAACTAGAAAACATCATCCTGAGTGAGGTAACCCAGACCCAAAAGTACATACATGGTATATACTCACTGATATGTGGATATTAACACAAAAGCTCAGAATACCTAACTCACAGACCATATGAAGCTTAACAAGAAGGAAGGCCACAGTGTGGAGGCTTCAATCTCACTTAGAAGAAGGAACAAAGTAATCAAAGGAGGCAGAAGGAGGGAGGGACCTGGGTGGAAGAGGAGATGGGCAAAGAAAAGGTGAGGCAGGATCAGGTACGAGAAGAAACAAGAGAGAAGTCCAGAAGGCCAAGAGACTGAATAGAAATACGTAGCAGTGAGGGGTGGGAAATGGGAGGGACGGGAAACCTCTAGAAAGTCCCAGATGCCAGAGGCTACCAGGACCAAGTGGGGATGATATTAGCCAAAATACCCAACAACGGGAGATAGAACCTGAACAGACCACATTCAGTAGATAGGCATGACCCCAAGTTGAGGGATAGAGCCACCCACCCATCTCAAAATCTTTAAACCAGAATTATCACTGTCTAAAGTAAACACAGGAACAACAAAATGGAGCAGAAATTGAAGGAAAGGCCATCAGAGACCACCCCAACTTGGTGTCTATCCTATCTGCAGACACCAAACCTGAACACTATTGCTGATGCCAAGAAGTGCTTACAGACAGGAGACTAGTATAACTGTCTTCTGAGGGGTTATGTCAGTACCTAAGACAGATGTAGATACTCATAGCTAACCATTAGACTGAGCCCAGGGACCCCAATGGAAGAGTTAGGGGAAGGAGTGAAGGAGCTGAAGGTGATTGCAACCCCATCAGAAGAACATCGATATCAACTAATTGGACACCTCAGAGCTCCCAAGGTCTAAACCACCAACCAAAGAGTATATTTGAGTTGGTCCACCCATGGCTCCAGCTACATATGCAGCAGAGGACTGTCTTGTCTGGCATCAGTGGAAGAGGAGGCCCTTATCCTGTGGAGGCTTGTTGCCTCAGTGAAGGGGGATGCTAGAGGGGTGAAATGGGAGTAAGTGGGTGGGAGGGGAAATACCCTTTTAGAGACAAAGAGGAGGGTGATGGTGTGGGGAAGTCATGGAGGGGAGATCTGAAAGCAGACATATGAAATGCAAATAAATAAAATAATTAATAATAGTAATAAAATAAAAGAGTGGAAATGTGCACTAAAGAGTGCCCTGGGGATGGGGCTGGCTCAGTAAAGTGATTTCTTTGTAATCATGAGGATTTGGTTTTGACCCTAGTAACCCTACTCCTCAAATCTGAACATTGTGGTATGCCTGGAATCTGTTAAACAGGTCGTTAGGGTATTACTGGCAACAAGTATAGTCTATATGGCAAGTACCGAGCCAATGAGAGCACCTGTCTCAAGGTGGAAAGTTTGCCTGATAAGAACATGTGAAGTTATCCTCCTAACCTCCACACTTGTATGTATTAGCATGCATATGTATATTAATCTGTGCACACATGAACACACATACATACACACACACACACACACACACACACACACACACACACATACACACAGAGTGTCTTGATAACATAACACCATAGATGAATGACCAGGCAGAGAGAGAAAGCCAGACTGATGCAGAGTACCATCAACTTTGGCCAACTAACCAGGGTGTTCTGGAGGCACAGTGGTCCTTCAGAGCTTTACCAAAATGGAACAAGATGGCCAACCTTTGATATTGCCACATCCATCAGATATTTTATCCAATTTGTCCTGGGAAGGGATAGGACCTGGGACAGGTCAAGTCTCTGGGACTGAGGCAATACAGATGCTGAGTACACTTCCCACTCTTAGGGGCTAAGAAACAAGTCTTTCCTGGAAGGATTATCTGCATCACACATTAAACATCTGCCACATCAAATTTACTTACTTCAAAATCACCTAGGGGTTCTCTTGTGAATTGGTAAATGCAAAATACAGGCAGACAGTTTAATTGTAAATAAACTTTTCAAATAAAAGTTTGATGCACAGAAATTTTTATAACTACTTTTTATTCTTTTATGCATTTATTCAAATCCATTAAGAAAAGACAATAGTCTAGTGCTTTGATCTTTGCCTATAGCATTTTTTGTTTTTCATCTCAAAATACCTTCCCTTGATTCTCATTAAAAATTCTGTGAAATAAGTTGCCTTCACATCTGTATTTTGCAGATAAGCAAAGGAGTCTAGGAGGCAGAGATGGCATGCCCAAGGTCACAGAGCTGCTCAGTGTTATTCACTATAATCTTGCACGTCTAAGACCTCAACCTCTCCCTCTCTCATATACTTAAATTTACTATTGCATCAGCCCTGCTGTTCTTTAAAGAGATAAATATTCTCCTGAACTTGAGACTTTCCAAATGTTATGTAAGTAACCTTTCTTAATAAAACAAAAGTTTCTTCCTGTCATGGGAATAATAGAGTTTTTAACACTGTATTCTGCCACACGTAGATGGTCAGGTGGTGCCAGGTTTTGATCCAGGCAATAGCTTTACTTTAACTCACAATACTAGAAATGACGATGCTGCATTCTCATCTGTTTTCTCTGAATAATTCCTTCCTAAATTGTCATAGGACTAACGTGTTTTCTAGAAAAGGGGGAAACATATTCCAGTCCTTCTTAAAAGAAACTTAGGACTTTAGGTGGCATCTGTGAGGGTATGCTTTAAAAGAGCAAGCTAAAATGAGCACTATTTGGGCTTAATGGGCAGGGAGCCTGGTTTTGAAGGTGAGCATGTGATACCTGCTTCAAAAGCGATCAACTCTCTAATTCTCTCTAAACCACCAGATCTGTGCAAAGCAACAGAGGAGCTGTGTATCCAAAAGAAACTAGTGCTGCACTTCACAATGTCAGCTCTAATGTGATAAACGCTCATTGCCTACACATGACCCAGTAATAATCCAGAGCTACCAGATGAGGCTATACTTTATCTACCATCTTTGAAGAGAGAATTAAACAACGATTGGGAATGCTTTGTGGGACAGTCTTACATAGTAATGTTGAAAATGTATTTCTTCTTACAGAAAAGTCTGGTACTCATTACTGTGCTGGGATTTCACCAGGATAGAAACACATATACTTGGCATACTATATATACATATTGGCAATTTTTACACTAGTCAAAGGCCTTGTTTTCTTGACTGCTTTATCTCATATGTTCTAAGCTGTAATACATAAGCAGTGAATGTTGCAACTTTCTCAAATGCTCTAGCGTAAGGTTTTACTTAAAGCATTCAAGGGGGTTTCAACCAGATTTTATAGACTCCTAACTGAAGTTCACGGCCTTGGAGGTATATGGGTTTCCTTTTGAGCAAGAGGATAGAGCTCACTAAATTAGATAAAGCAATTTCTTGTTGCTTCAGGCCACTAGAACTTAAGACTCAATTCTATAGAACTTTAGCTGTTTTTAACCTATAGTGATTCATCATCTCTACAGTGATTTATGTGACCATTCCTAGAAGTGAAGTTATTATACATATTAAGGCTAATTTCTGAACTCTTATTTCTGATATATCATTGTCTATTTTATATGCGCAAACCAAAATGTTTTCATGTTGGCTCTTTTAAAATAAGGTGTCTCTGAATATCAAAATATGAAGTTGATCCTGTAGAAGCCATCATCCCCTTTAGCTTCCCCAGTACCTGCCCTTGTCTTCTTCTCTGGGCATTTTTATGTATTTGTTACTTCCTCCTTTTGTGCTATTTACCTTCATGTTACTCTGGCCATTTTATGTTCCTTATTTCTTCTTACTCTGTAGAGTTTTCCCAGGCAGTCTTGATGTTTTAGACATTGCCTTGTCTTTCACTTTTCCCTGTCTAGCTGCAGATTCATTCTTTTTATCATTTAGAAACATAAACCACAGGAAGTGTCTGAGAGCTAATTTGGTTTTGTTTTTATTTCCTATTCAGAAATTTATTGAGTTGTTAGTTACAGTACTGGGGATTGGAACTCAGGAATTCCTCATGGCAAGCAAGCACTGTACCACACAGCTCGGTGTACTCATTCACAAATTTTTGTTACCATCACCTTCTCCGTCTTCAGGATTTTATAACTACCACATTCTGGATTTCTATACTATTAAAGCATAGATCCTCAATCCTTCCTTCTCTCTGCCTCTGGTAATCTTCAATCTACTTTCTGTCTCTATGAATTTGACTAGTTATCCACATATCTCATATGAGTGGAATCATGCAGTATTTACAATGTTCTATTTTTCTTACTTTGTTTTGAAGAATGCTTCCATGAATAATCATTGCTGTTGCATGTATCATCAGGATCTCATTCTTGCTCAGACTTGAGGAATGGGCTCATGTCTGTTTATATCACACTTTTTTTGTATTTATACATCTTTCTGTGGACATTCAGGTGATTTCCACTTTTTAACTCCTGCTGCTATGAACATTAAAATACACATCTTTACATCACTTTAAAGACATGGATATATAACCCAAACCAGAATTTCTAGATCCTAGAGCAATTCTGCTTAAGCTTTAAGGAAACATCCCACTGCTTTTCATATAAATGATACAGCTTAGCATTTCCACTACTTATGCACAGGCCTTCCAGGTTCTCCATATTCCCACCAATTATTCTTACATTTTGCTCTGCTTAAGGAAACAGGCTAATGGATTTTAGTTAGATTAAATTGAAAGTTTGGTCAATGACTTTGAGTGCCACTTTAAGTTCTTATTGATATCTGTGTATCTTCTTTGGAAAAAAAAATCTCATTTTCTGCCCCCCTTTGAATAAGTTTTTATGTTGCTTACTTTCAGGGATTTGCTTTATAGTCTGGATATGAATCTCTTCTTGCATCTATGATTTCTATGTAGTTTCTTCAACTCAGTAAGTTGATTTTTCAACAATGATTGTGCTCTTTTTGTAGAAGATTTCCAATTCCATGTTCTCAAGTTTAGCCAAGTTTTCATTTCTTGCCAAGTCTTTTGGTGTCACGTTCAAGAAATGGTTGCTAAATCCAAACTCGTGAAGATTTGATCATGTTTTCTTCAGTATGTTTTCTAGCTTTTACTCTTTTGTCTCTTCTACATACTGATTCTAGGTTTCTACTTCATTATTTTGCATATGGGTCTTCAGTTTTTCCATCAGAGTCTGTTAAAAAGATTATTCTTTTCCTTTTCAATGGTTTTGATACTCTTTGGTAACCATTAACGGACACATATACAACAGTTTATTTCTGAATTCTATTCCACTGGTCTAGATATTGATGTATATGCTCTTTTTAATTGTTTTGATTACTGGAGTTTTATTAAGTTTTCCAACCTTGTTCTTATTTTTCAAGATTGTTTTTGCTATTTAGGATTTCCACAGAGCCTATACAAAATTTAGGATAGTTTTTCTAATGCTGTAAAAACATTGTTCAGATTTTTAAAGGATTTTCTTAGGACTTGTAGATTGCTTGGAGTAGTCTTAACATTGTCTTCCGATCTGTGAACATGGATTATCTTTGTATTTCTAAATGGGTCTAGTCTTAAGTTAATTTCCAAGTATCTTATTCTTCTTGAAGCTACTATTAAGGTAATTATTATTTTAAAATTTCCTTTTAGGTTGTTCACAGTTAGTATGGAAAATACAACTGACTTCTGTAGGTTAATTTTATATCCTGCACTTTTAGAAATTTTATTAATTTTAAGGTGTCTGTGTATATGTATGCATGTGCATACTTCAAATTTTTCTATATATAAGATCATACTCTCCAAAAAAGATCATATTCTCTGAAAACAAAGATAACTTTATTTCTTTTTTCTTTTTTTGTTTTGGTTTTGATGGTTGTTTGTTTAAGGAAAAAAGTGTTTATTTTGGCTTACGGTTCCAAAGAAAATATTGTCTATGATGATGGGGGCTGGGGGAGGCATGTCAGCAGAGGCCTCATCAAAAAGCTGAGAGACCACATTCCCATACACACCAATCCTGTCTCCTATGGGTACAGTAGACCATTCCCCAGACAGAGCTGTCTGTCCCATGAGAGTAAGCAGATAAACTTTAACTTCTGAGGGGAGTGGCATCTTCTTGTGTACTGCTGTGCTTCTCATCTTTCTGGTACAACAACAATGAAGTACACATACATAGGATGTACACAGCCATGTGTGAGTACATGCACAAGTACCTCGTACTTCTATGTGAGTTGCAATAAAGCCCTCAAGGATGCATGATGCTGATGAGGGGAAATGGACTAGCTAGGCAAGATGGACTTGACATGGCTTCCGATGAGGAAGGCTCAGGACAGCCCAATAAGGAGATCCGTGTTTAACTCTATGAGAGATGGTTAAACCTGGTGGTTGAACTTGACTTTTCCAGATAGGGAAGAAAATTAAAGATTTTTTTCTGAACACAGAATAGAGAAACTTCATGTGCAAAGGCTTCATTCCCACACCTAATTAAATGTTATATTAATATGCACAACATAACAATATGTACAACAATATAAAAGTATACTGTCCTATGATTTTCTCTGTAAATGCCAAGACGTCTCACTGACTTGGGTCTTAGTTGAGGGCCCAGCAGCATGGTACCTGAAAGTATGACTTCATTTTTTTTTAAATGGACTGTCTGTTTCCATGTCCCCTGGAATACATGAAACCCAGACACTTGTAAATACTCAGCCTCCCCCTTTGCCCTGGGACTTTTTATAACCTGTATAAACATGGAACCTTCTGGAGAGCAGAGGTCCCTTCTCTCCTTTCCATGGGTCCCAACACATCCAAAAGAACTGTCATCTGACATCAGCTGGCTTTTTTTCCCTTTTTTAAAAAATTGGATATTCTAGTTATTTACATTTCAGATGTTATCCTTTTTTTCCATCTCTGCCCCAGGAACTCTTTATCCTGTCCCCCCTCCCACTGCTTCTATGAGGGTGTGCCCCCACCCATCCACTGACTTTCCCCTCACTGCCCTCGAATTTTCCCACACTGGGGCATCTTGCCTTCACGGGACCAAGGACTTCCTCTCCCACCAATGCCTGACAAGGCCATCCTCCACTGCATATACTGCTGGAGTCATGGGTCCCTCCATGTGTGTTCCCAGGCTCTGGTTGGTTGATATTGTCACTCTTTCCCATGGGGCCAAAAGCCCCTTCAGCTCCTTCAGTCTTCTCTCTACCTCCTCAGTTGGGGACCCCCATGATCAGTTCAATGATTAGTTGCTAGCATCCACCTCTGTATATGTCAGATTCTGGTAGAGCCTCTCAGGAGGCAGTTATATCAGGTCTGTCAGCATGCCCTTCCTGACATCCACAACAGTGTCTGCATCTGTTGACTGCACATGTGATGGATCCCCGGGTAGGGAAGTCTCCAGACAGCCCCTCCTCCAACCTCTGCTCCAACCTCTGCTCCACACTTGGTATTTGCTCCCTTGTGTATTTTGTTACTCCTAAGAATGACTGAAGTACCCATACTTTGGTCTTCCTTCTTCTTGTGCTTCATGTGGTCTGTGAATTGTGTCTTGGGTATTCCGAGCTTTTGGGCTAATATCCACTTATCAGTGAGTACATACCATGTGTGTTCTTTTGCATTTGGGTTACCTCACTCAGGATGATATTTCTAATTCCATCCATTTGCCTAAGAATTTCATAAAGTCATTGTTTTTAATAGCTGACTAGTACTCCATTGTGTATATGTAACACATTTTCTGTATCCATTCCTATGTTAAAGGACATGTGGGTTCTTTCCAGCTTCTGGCTATTATAAATAAGGCTGCTATGAACATAGTTGAGCATGTGTCCTTGTTAAATCTTGGAGCATCTTCTGGGTATAGCTGGGTCTTCAGGTAACACTATGTCTAATTTTCTGAGGAACCGTCAGACTGATTTCCAGAGTGGTTGTACCATCTTGGAATCCCACCAACAATGGAGGAGTGTTGCTCTTTCTCCACATCCTCTCCAGCATCTACTATCACCTGAGTTTTTGATCTTAGCCATTCTGACTGGCGTGAGGTGGAATCTCAGGGTTGTTTTGATTTGCATTTCCATGATGACTAAAAATGTTGAACATTTCTTTAGGTGATTCTCGGCCATTCGAGTTTCCTCAGTTGAGAATTCTTTGTTTAGCTCTGTACCCCATTTTTTCACAGGGTTATTTGGTTGTCTGGAGTCTAATTTCTTGAGTTCTTTGTATATATCGGGTATTAGGCCTCTATCAGATGTAGGACTAGTAAAGATCTTTTCCCAATCTATTGGTTGACATTTTGTCCTATTGACAGTTTCCTTTGCCTTACAGAAGCTTTGCAATTTTATGAGGTCCCATTTGTCAATTCTTGATCTTTGAGCATAAGCCACTGATGTTCTGTTCCAGAACTTTCCCCCTGTGCCCAAGTATTCAAGGTTCTTTCCCATCTTCTCTTCTATTAGTTTCAGTGTATCTGGTTTTATGTGAAGATTCTTTATCCATATAGAATTGAGCTTTGTACAAGGAGATAATCTCTTTCTTCAGAGACTTGAAGTTCTTTTCATACAGTTTTAACTTGCTGGGTTAGATTCACACCAAGGTATTTGATATTATTTGTGACTATTGTAAAGGGTGTCCCTAATTTTTTTCTCAGTCTGTTTATCCTTTGAGTAGAGGAAGGCTACTGATTTGTTTGAGTTCATTTTATATCCAGCCATTTTGCTGAAGTTGTGTATCAGGTTTAGGAGTTCTCTGGTGGAAGCTTTGTGGTCACTTAAGTATACTATCATATCATCTTCAAATAGCGATATTTTCACTTCTTCCTTTCCTATTTGTATTCTTTTGACCTCCTTTTGTTGTCTAATTACTCTGGCTAGGACTTTGAGTACTATACTGAACAGGTAGGGAGAGAGTGGGCACCCTTATCTAGTCCCTGATTTTAGTGGGATTGCTTCAAGTTTCTTCTCATTTAGTTTGATGTTGGCTACTGGTTTGCTGTATATTGCTTTTATTATGTTTAGGTATGGGCCTTGAATTCCTGATCATTCCAGGACTTTTACCATGAAAGGATGCTGAATTTTGTCAAATGCTTTGTCAGCATCTAGTGAGATGATCATGTGGTTTTTTTCCTTTGAGCTTGTTTATATAATGGATTACATTGATGGATTTCCATATATTGAACCATCCCTGCATTCCTGGGATAAAGCCTACTTGATCATGATGGATGATTGTTTTGATGTGTTCTTGGATTTGTTTTTTGAAAATTTAAATTGAGTATTTTTGCATCAATATTCTTAAAGGAGATTGGTCTGAAGTTCTCTTTCTTTGCTAGATCTTTGTGTGGTTTAGTTATGAGCATAATTGTGGCTTCATAGAATGAATTAGGTAGTGTTCTTTCTGTTTCTATTTTATGGAATAGTTTGACAAGAATTGATATTAGGTCTTCTTGGTAGGTCTTATAGAATTCTGCACTAAACCATCTGGTCCTGGGCTGTTTCGGTGGGGAGACTTTTAATGACCGCTACTATTTTTTTAGGGTTTATGGGACTGTTTAGATGGTTTATCTGATCTTGATTTAACTTTGGTACTTGGTATCTGCCTAGAAAGTTGTCCATTTCATCCAGATTTTTCCAATTTTGTTGAGTATAGGCTTTTTAGTAGGATCTGATGATTTTTTTGAATTTCCTTGGTTTCTGTTGTTATGTCTTCAGTTCTGATTTTATTAATTTGGATACTGTCTCTGTGCCCTCTGTTTAGTCTGGCTAAGGGTTTATCTATCTTGTAATTTCCTCAAAGAACCAGCTCCTGTTTTTTTTTTTTTTCCTTTGTATAGTTCTTTTTGTTTCTACTTAGTTGATTTCAACCCTGAGTTTGATTATTTCCTGCCATCTACTCCTCTTGCATGCATTTGCTTCTATTTGCTCTAGAACGTTTAGTTGTGCTCTCAAGTTACTAGTGTATGCTCTCTCCAGTTTTTCTTTGTAGGCACTTAGAGCTATGAGTTTTCCCCTTACCACTGCTTTCATTGTTTCCCATATATTTTGGTATGATGTTCCTTCATTTTCATTAAATTCTAAAAAGTCTTTAATTTCTTTATTTCTTCCGTGACCAAGGTATCACTGAGTAGAGCATTGTTCAGTTTCTGTGCATATGTGGGCTTCCTGTTTTTGTTATTGAAGACCAGCCTTAGTACATGGTTTTCTGATAGAATGCATGGGATTATTTCAATCTTCTTGTATCTGTCGAGGCCTGTTTTGTGACCAACTATTTGGTCTATTTTGGATAAGGTGACATGAGGTGCTCAGAAGAAGGCATATTATTTTGTTTTAGGATGAAATGTTCTATAGATATCTGTTAAATCCATTTAGTTTCACTGTGTCTCTAGTTTGTTTCCATGATCTGTCCATTACTAAGAGTGGGGTGTTGAAGTCTCCCACTATTATTGTGTGAAGTGCAATGTGTGCTTTAAGCTTTAGTAAAATTTCTTTTATGAATGTGAGTGCCCTTGCACTTAGAGTGTAGATATTCAGAATTGAGAGTTCATCTTCATAGATTTTTCCTTTGACAAGTATGAAGTGTCCTTCCTTATCTTTTTTGATAACTTTTGGTTCAAAGTCGATTTTATTTGATATTAGAATGGCTACTCCAGCTTGTTCCTTGGGACCATTTACTTGGAAAATTGTTTTCCAGCCTTTTATTCTGAGGTAGTCCCTGTTTTTGTCACTGAATTGCGTTTTCTGTATGCAGCAAAATGCTGGGTCCTGTTTAAGTATCCAGTCTGTTAGTCTATTTTTTTTATTGGGTAATTGAGTCTATTGATGTTAAGAGATATTAAGGAAAAGTGAATGTTGCTTCCTGATATTTTTGTTATTAGAGATGGAATTATTTTTGTGTAGCTATCCTCTGTGTTTGTTGGAAGAAGATTACTTTCTTGTCTTTTCTAGGGTGTAGTTTCCCTCTTTGTGTTGGGGGTTTTCCCTCTATTATCCTTTGAAGGGTTGGATTAGTGGAAAGATATTGTGTAAATTTGGTTTTGTCATGGAATATTTTGGTTTTTCTAGTGCTCCCTGCACTCACTACCTCTGACTGGAGCCTCTCTTTCCTGTTTTCTTGGTTGTGTCAGAGCTCTTCAGAGTCCATCTGTCTCTGTGATCCTGTGATCCTGTGTGTCAGAGCTCCTGGGAGTCAGGCTGCTTCTGGGATCCTGTAATCCGAGGATCCTGGGTATGTTAGAGCTCCTGGGAGACCAGCTTTCTCTGGGTGTTGTGGGATTGGTTGCAGAGGTAGCACTCAAGGTCTGCTCAGCACACCAGCTCAGATCAGAAGGAATCCGTGCAGATGGGTTGGAGTATGGTGTCTTCATGGGAGCAAAACAGTTATGAGTCAACTGCTCTGAGTGCAGTGGATCCTCTGGAATGGGTCTGAATATACTATTTCTTTTTTTTTTTCAATTCCAGACTCTAATCCTCCTGATTGT
Organism: Grammomys surdaster; assembly: GCF_004785775.1. Taxonomy (NCBI): domain Eukaryota; kingdom Metazoa; phylum Chordata; class Mammalia; order Rodentia; family Muridae; genus Grammomys; species Grammomys surdaster. The sequence goes on from NW_021604587.1 coordinate 12,017,346, forward strand.
CCACATAGAATTTTGAATTTTGAAGTAGCAAAGTTGATGTTTTCATCCTTTCATCCCGAAATTTCCACTATTTCAGCTGAGCATGCTCCTAGTTATAGGAGGTTCAAGCTCTTCTTTATCCATGTACATTTTCTTGGTGCAGAAGCACATTGCAGGGATGCTGTTCTCTGAATGGCTTCTCTCAGCTGTTAATAGAAAGTTGTTCATGTTTGTGTGATTCTATTTCTGGGTATTCTATTTTGGTATCCAAATGTCTCACATGATTTTCTAGTTAAGACAACTACAATTTCAATACTGTTTGCATAGTCTAGAACCTGTACCTTTCAAAATACATTTGAGGTAAAGTTGCCCACGTCACCAAAAAAATGAATGTTAATATAGAAATGTCACTGAAAATGTCACATAATTTAGTGTAAAAATGTACATCTTCTAATACATGAATGTACAATGTCTATGCATTGGGTCTTTGATTTCATTAGTATGCTATAATTTAAGAATGTAAGCCCTACATAATTTTACTACATCTGTGTCTTAGCATTCTGTTGCCTTTGTTAATGTTTCACATGTAGTTTTCTAAATGTTCATGGTTGTTCATGGTTGATATATATACACCTAATTTTGGGGAGTCTTACAGAATTTGCATATTTGTTCTAAGTGCAGTCTTGTAACTTCCTTGTTGGCTTTTCATGAACACAATCAGCGGACTACATGTAATGAGTATTTTACTTATTCCTTTGTAACCCAGGGTCTTTTATTTTTCTTGTCTAATTTCAGATGCTAGAATTTCTAGTAATATGTTGAAAGAGATCATGGATGAATCTACTCTTAATTTTCTTGAATATTAGGAGGAAAATAGTTTTACTTTCTTTTTTAAGTTGTAAGTTCACTAGAGAATTTTTTGTAGATGCCCTTTATTAAATGAGACAATTACCTAATGTTCCTAATGAGCTTGTAGTCTTTATTCATTGACATGTACCATCTTTTCAAATGCTTTTATATATAATTTGATAGGATTTTTGAGTATTATGGATTATATTGGTGCCTATTTACATATTAAGGCAGCCCTGAATTTCTGACATACATATATGTAGAGATAATATACAATTCTCTTTGTGCATTGTAAGATTCAAACTAATATTTTCTTGGTGTTTGAGATGAAATGTGGGGTGTTATGTTAGCCAAAAGTTCTTTTAGTTCCTTCTTCATTTTGATGGGAAGAATTCTTTAAGTTACTCTATACCTCAGACAAGTCTTGAATTCATGATTCTCTGTTTCTGCCTGCTGAGTAGCTGGGTTCTACTAGGCCAGTACTAGGATACTCAGTCCTCCCTACAGCTCTAAGGAATGTTTGTTTGTGGGTTTATAAGATATATTGTTTATAGGACTTCTCTTCTACTAAATTTATTTGGTTTGGTATCAGGGAAATTATAGCCTCATAAATTAGTTGAGCCATGTCTTCTCCTCTTGCTTTCTGGGAAAAAAAATGTGTGAAACTAATTTTTGTTTTATTTGTTTTTCACTGCTTGGAACATTTCTTTAGTGAAGCCATCCAAGCCTCGTAGTTTCCTTTGGAATAGATTTTCATTTATGATTTTTAAAATCAGTACTTCCAAAGCTATTCAGGATGGCATGAGTATAACATAAAATTATATTATTTGGATTACATGGTTCACTTTGGCAGTGTATACTCTTGTTATTGATAGCAAAACCACAAGTAAACTACATCTTAATAAAATATTTCCTGCCTTTTGCATCTGTCCATGTCCTCATAGGGGAGAGTAAAGAACAGAAAATATTATGTCAATGGCCATGGGGCAGCAATCTAGTTGGTGAGAGGTGAGTTAGGGCTATTTGAGTAATTTCAAGGGTTGATGAGTTTATTGACTTTAGTCATATGAGTGGGAAAAAAAGTCGGATTTGATAGACCAAGATACATATCTGTGTGAACAGATAAGTCATGGGGACAAGGAATGATAAGTATCTACTATTCACTAGCAAACTGTCTTGAGTTATTGAGACTACTAGCATACTAAGAGATAAAATTACCTGTTTTTGAGGATGAAGAAAAGTGTGACTCCCTCAATTCCCAGATTAAAGTCTCTTGGTTGGTTTTGTCCATCTTTTGATTTCACGTGGGCAGTGACTAATCTCAATATTACCGATGCTGTGATCTTTTGCTTCCCAAAGAGCAGTCTCAACTGTCTGCCCAGCCTTGACATTACATTGAACCACTCAGGTTTTGTCCCAGCTCAGGGAAGACAGGCAGGGCAGACTGGTTCAGGCTTGAACTGGACAACAGGTCAACAACAGGTCAACTGAGCACAAGTTTCCTAGTCTCGAATATTACAGTGATTGTGAATTGGTCCAAGAGCCCATCTTCTCTGAAGCTCCTAATTCTAGATCAAACTAATGGTTTTATGCTGTCTTCAGTGTCTGTCCTACAAAGACTCCTTCCAGGAAAGGCATCGCATCCCCAGGGACATCCTCTCGAACTGCTGCTGTCATCCAAAGCTGAAAGTAACTCTTTAGGCTGATAAAACCATTGATTAAAGACTCCACGACCAATTAGAGGTTATGAAAGATGTTTCTGGATTCTTGCACCTCCTGACCTTTCAGAGGACCAACTGCATGGCTCAGAATCTCAGGACCAGGCAGTTGAATCTGAATCTGTATTTTAAGTCATAGACTCATTAAAGTTTGCGAAGCACAGGACCAGGTGATGCTAAAGAGGCTAGCTAGCATCCTGATGTAGTGCGGCTTTGCAAAGGTACTATAGAAAATTTGGACAAACTGGGATGTTCAGGGAGGGGTATGCGGGAGTAGCCCGCAGGGGGATGGTAGAAAGAAAGTGTGATCCGATTGGCTGTTTTCTCCAGCTCGGGCGTGCAGACACTCCCTCCACACTCCCCCTTTCACCCCCCTCAATTGCTACGGCTTTCCTACAGCCGGCTGCTCCGAAAACCCGGAGCAGCTGAGTGGTCTCAGCGGACAGTCCTCCTAGGGGCGAAACCAGGCGGCTTGGGCATGCTCAGTAGCTGGGAGAGGTTTGGGAGGAGAGTAGAAAGCTTTGACTCTGCCCCCACCCCTCCTCTAGCCCCCGCCCCCCTTGCCCCTTCCCAGCCGTAGTAGTTCCCCAGCGTGCGCCCGTGGAGAGCAGGAACATGGCGCTCGGAGCGATATAACAGATGTAGCAGCAGTGGAGAAGCAGATGAGGTACCGCGACTTCGCTGCTGACAGCCAGCCACCAGGTAGGCAGGCGCACCGGGCAGGTCGGCTTGTGGGTAGCGGTTCCAGAAGGGGCACTTGCCAAGATGCGCACGGCTGCTACGCCGGGCATCTGGCTTTGCCTAGAGAGGATGCGAAAGGAGATCTCTATGACAGCACAATTGATTGTGCATCTCCAAGGAGATGCCAAAGGCTAGGGACCTCCGAGAATAGGCAAGGGATCCAGGGTCCGCCCACTCCCCAACCCCCAACCCAACCGTGCGATATCATCCAGCCTGGGCTCTTCACCGGTCAAATAAAGGATAGCGCTTTTATGCTGGGATGGAGGGCGTAGGAGATCACCCTGAATGCCAGCTCTAGGAGTCTGCTGGTACCCCGAAAGGCTAGCAAGCCCAGCAGCAGTTCTTTGTGTATGCACTCGCGCACGCCCTGCCGGTGATACGACAGTGCCTGCTGCTCCCAGGGAGTGCTGGATGTATTGCCAGGGCAGGGTCCCCATATGGTTTTTGTCTTTTAGCAGGTGTGGACCACCAGATGCAATAGCGGAACCTTTATGGGACTGTGTTTTCCTTTGTTGTTTGTCTCTGTTCGCTTAGTGGGTTGCAATGAATTGGGAAAGAACTTCTGCTTGTGGAGACTGGTGGACAGAATGGGAAGAGAATATCAGTTCCAAACTCCGGTTAAAATTCTGTGCAATGTCAGTCTCCTAGAGGATAAACTTGGAAAGTCTCAGGACTCTCAGTGTCCAGTTTGGGGCACAAATGTGAGCATCCTTTTTGAAACCGTGTGTATTTGGAACTTTCCATTGTGATAGGATAGAAGTTAATTTGCCAGCATTCATATCTCAATAAGGGAGCCCTAACCTTTAAAAGATCTCAGAGTAATAAGGAAAAGGAGAAACCAGAAGAAATTGTCACAGTCAATAATTGACAATAGCTTGGAAAACTGGATATACTTCTGGGGAAATGGGTATTTCACAAAACATCAGTGAACCTCTTGTGGCATTTGGTGGTGTAAGGGCAGCTTCTTTAACTTGAGTCCAGATTGGACACGTTACTCCCTGCAGAAGTCTCTCCTACACAAGCCTTCTTAAAGTTGACGCTCTACAACAACAGATGTGACACCTTACATTGGTATCTGTTATGATTAGCAGCATAGTCCACTGAGAGGGAGGAAAGGTAAATTTAGAACATGCCTTCATCTCCTGTTTTATCTTTTCAGGCTGGGCATCTGTCTGTGAATATGAAGTTTAGATACTTTCCTCTGCACTTACACTATTTATTCTTATGATCTCCTTAGGTGGCAAGAATGAGTCAGTATTGTGATAATGAAACAGAGACTGCAGGAGGGAAATGCATTTAAGTAGAGTAAAGCTGTAAATGTTCAAATCTGAAAACACCTTGACTTTGAATACACACGTGCAAAGCAGAACTTCTAATGAAAGCCATAGAAGCTAATGGCAAGTTCATTGATAATACTTGTATTAGAATAAACTCTGTGTTCTGTGAATAAGACATTGATTGTACTCAGTCCTCAAAACTTATCATTTAATTAACAAATGTGAGTATTGATTGTAGGCATCGAAAACTGAGGTTGTCAATGCCTTTTCTACATCCTCAGAGTTTGCTGCAATGGACAGGTACCCCAGACAGGTGTTCTGGGATACAGTGTTATTTTAGTGATGAGACAAAGCTAAGTTTGAACTCTAGTTCCTCTGTATTTAGGTTTGGAATTTTGTGGGAGTGATTTAATTTATCAGCAACACAGGCTTGTGACTCACAAAGCAAAGCCCACATAAATGGGTGGATGTGGACATTAATAATAATAAAAAGCACCTGGACATGGGGAAATCTTTTTGAGAACGACATGTATGCATTTGGAACCCATTTTGTACATATTTGCTATGTCAATTCAAGTCATACTTTCAAATTCAAAAACATACTTTCACTGAAATACTCCAATTGTTTTGTTTCCTAGCACTGACATAGCCATATACCCCAAACTTGGTTGCTTAAAGAAGTAGAAATTTACTGTTGCAGATCTGGACATTTTCAGTATAACATCACAGTGTTAGCATGGAAGTCCTCTGATGCTTTTAGGAGAAGGTGATTCTCATAGTCTCAGACATTCCTGACCCCTGATCACATGATTCTGTCTGTACCTTCATATCCACGTGTCATCCCCTCTGTGTCTGTGCTCTGTCCATGTTTCAGTGTTTATGTAAGAACACTGTTCCTATAACATTTAGAGGTAACTATAGCCTTATCTTAATTCAATTACAACTGCAAAGATCTGACTTCCAAATTAGGTCACATGGACAGGTTCTGGGTTGTCATGAGTTTGGGGGAGGGAAGATTTAACTTATCTTACTAACTTTTCTAGTAATAGTGACAGCATCAATACTATGCCAGCAAGTTTCAGAATATGAAGAATGGTATGAGTTCAAAAACTTGCTGCCATAGGATATTTAATGTGACTAACTTAACTGAATTTTGTGTCCTCAGGTATGACAATGACAAGCAGGATGATAGATACCTCACCCATGTGCGTGCCACTTACATGGAAACTGAAACAAAGTGGGACTTAGGCCTTCTTTAGATGCCAAGGGATTTCATATATTCTTCTCCCTTTGGTACTATACTACCAAGTCAAAACACACACCACCACCACCATCAACAACAACACAGCAAAAAATAAAAACCCTATGCTTTTTCTTCTTTGTAAAATATTTAATTTGATTTATAGAACTATATTTTTATTAGTTCCTTGAGAATTTCTTACTTGCATACAATGTATTTTCTTTTTATTCACTCCCCCACTCCTCTATCTAAATCCAGGTTCATTCTAAATTTATGTCCTCTCTCTCTCTCTCTCTCTCTCTCTCTCTCTCTCTCTCTCTCTCTCTCTCTTTCACACACACACACACACTCACACACACACAAACAGGGATAGAGACAGACATAGAGAAAGATAGACGGAGAGAGACAGGGAGAGACAGAGAGAGACAGAGAGAGAAATCGAGAAAGAGAGAGAGAGAGCGAGAGAGAGAGAGAGAGAGAGAGAGAGAGAGAGAGAGAAAGAGAGGAGAGGAGTGTTTGGGGCTCCCTATACACTCATGGGTATAGGGCCATCCAATGGAGCAATGGAATGTGGTATTTATAAAGTATGTATGTATGTATGTATGTATGTATGTATGTATGTATGTATGTATGTGTATGTGTGTATGTGTGTACATATGTATTGTACATACTATGTGTCTCTGTGTGTGTGGTGAATGTGCATATTGTAGCACATGTGAAGAGGTCAGAGGTCAACTAGCAGAAATAAGTTTTCTCCTTCTCTATGTATGTTCCAAGGATTGAATTAAGGTCATTAGGCCTGGTGGCAAACACCTTTTATCTCCTGAGTTGTTTCAACTGCTCATAGCTTTTCTTCTTCTTCTTTTTTATCTTTTTATTTCTTGTAGGGTTGGCTTAGATTTTTAGAAATATTTTCATTAGTTATTTGAGAGTCATACATTGTCTTTTGATTATAATCATCCCTCCTAGATCCAATCCTCATAACGTTCCCACCCAATTTTTGGTGCTAAATATTTTTAATCCATGAAGTCCAATTTATGATGCCTATATATTGGGTGTATTGCTATGTATTGGAGAGCTTTAGAGCTACCAGACACCACACCATTTAAGAAAACTACCCACCTTCTCTCAGCAATTCAGAGTTTCCATTATATCTTCAGGCAGGGGTGGGACTCTGCTCATTTCCTGTCTTCATGCCTTGAGCTTTCGCAGGTCTTGCTCCTGTTGTTGCAATAGCTGCAAGTTCATAGGTGCAGCTGTCCTGTTGTGCCAGGAAAAGGCTGTTTCTTTATCATTCACAGCCTCTCTCTCTGCTCCATCTTCTTCAGTGATCACTGAGGTTTGGAAGGATGAGGGGGATATTTGGTCATGGGTATGAAGGCAGACCAGAAGGTATGGAGAGGAATAACTAACACCAAAGGCCTCCTGGAAAACTCACATGAAAACTCATTACTTCTTAAACTGTAAACACATCTCACCCCACCCCATCTCTTCTCTCATACACATTGTACTTACCTTATATCAGGACAGTAGGTACCATAGATTAGCAAAAAGACCCATAATAGGATTATCCCTACTGGATTTGTCCAGCGATGTCACTTAGACTACCCTAATACCACAGCTATTCTTTTCTTATTTTGGTAAATGATATACAGTCTATGAAGATGATTTAGGCAGAATAGCAGGCATCACCTTTGATACTTCCATTTCCTTTGTCCCGGACACTCCAACGCGCCAAATAGTCTTATAAATTAAAGCTTCTGTATCTTTTTCTAAAACGGATGTGCCATCTTTGACACTACTATAAAAGTCCAAGCCATATTCTCTTCCCTAGATCATGAGTACAACTTCCTAAGGAGACTCTTTTTCCTTGGTTGTTTCCAGAGCTACTACAGAAAATAGGATGATATCAGTTCCTTCTACCCAGACACCTGTTACAGTTTCCAGAAATTCTAGCGATGGACCATACTTGTCCAGCCTCATTATGGGCATCTTGCTGCTGTCACATTGGTCTGCTGTCATGAGTGTCCAAAATCTCATTTCTTTTGTCCTGCAAGTTTAACCTACTTTACCGCTTCCTCATCATCCCAGATCTTTCAATACCTTTTTCTTGTCTTTGCAAATAGTTTCTATCATAATTTATGATTACCTACCTGGTCTTTTGATGGCTAAGAACTTTGCATTGTCAATTAATTTTGTTTCCTGTATACAGAAGCTTCTTAATCAGTGTCTGATGGATGAGTGAAGGAAGGAGAACTCTGTATCATAGCATTTTCCTGTGGCAATTTGAAGACATTATTTTTTTTAGAAACTGTTTTTCTTACTAGTATGAAAAGAGCAGTTTATAACCTCATTCTAACTTCAAAAGAGGAGTATTCTTAGCTTTAACAAGTGCATCTTCTAAGAAACAATTTTAGGCTTGCTAGCAGTTAACTGGATGAGTATTTGGTGGCAACTGAGACTTTTATACATCAATAAATGTTCTGCGAATAGGTGTCACATAGGTGTGATCATCATGCTCAGTGTCAGACAAAAGCAAACTAGATCTTCAGCCTTCTAGAAACTAATAAGTAATCATGTTATAAGACAATAATACAATTAATTACCAATCTTGTATTGTGGGTCAAGCTGTCTTAAGATCCTCCTCAGAAACTTCACTGGAGTTATCAAATCTTTCCAAGAACACATCACACTACATATATCATTAACACACTGATGATTTGATAAATCAATCATTAAGGATTCTTTCAAGATAAGACACTTATGCTTAGCAAAAAGGAAAAAAAGGATGTTTTTCTGTGAAGTTTCTGAACCCATCTATATGAGCTCTGTTTTTATTTTTAAACCACTTTACTCTTTGTTGTTGGGATTAAAATAAAAGAGGAACTGATTTTTATTTGAGAACTAGTTCCTGGTATATTCCAGTCAAAACCCTTATATTGCTTTTGTTGTTTAGTTTGTCTTACATAAATCTTTTCACTGGGAAACACTGTACACTTGAAAAAAGTCAGCACAGTTCAGTGTAAGAATATGTCATATTCTTTTGATATCTAAAGTAGCTGTAGGTTCATGTCCTTTTTTAACCTCCTTAAAAAGTTATTCTATAAAATAATAAAATATCATTTAATCCATATGCTTAAATGAGATTTTTCATGCAAGTAGCCAAAAATCAGAATATGCCCTGATTTTTTAGTTATATGTGATTGGGCCAGAGTTGAATAAATTAAAACCCAAGGAACTAATTGAATGACTTAAGAAATGTGGCTGATGATAAAATACATGCTCAAAGGTGAAAGGTTACTCCAAATACCAGCACTTTATGACAAAGATATAAAAATCATAGTATTCATATAACCATGAGTATATAAACTATCTAGAAAGAATAGAAATTGTGCATAGGTAGATTACCTGGGAATAAAAAGAAATATGTAAACATTTATGCAGAAAGCTATGAAATTTTTCTGAAGATGCATAAAACTAAGAAATAAGGAAGGAGAAAACAATGCCTTATTTGTGGTCAGAAACAAACATTATGGAATAGTGATTCTCCTCCCAAATCTATCATTAGTTTTATTACTTCCCAAATCTATGATACAGTTTTTGTCGGGGAATTCATAAAATGCAACAAAATGGTTCTATCATCATCATCATCATCATTTAACATTATTATACTATATATTAAAGTAGAAGATATCATATCACAGGGTGGTGGCTGGGCCTGTGGGACTGTGGTGGATGATGGAGGTAGATAGATACAAAGAGACTAAAAGTAGATGAGGGTGTACAGGTTGTGATTACGGTAAATTGAGGATCGTAAATGTGCTTGAAGGTCATGGCTACTGTAGGTATACATGCAGCACAGAGGTAGAGATGGATATTGATTTTCCTCTATTGAAATAGAGTTAAATTCAATCACCAAACTCAAGCATGATAGCAGCATGGTACTACTAAAATATATTATAAATGTATTAGTCGAAAAGAATGGCTTGGACACAGGCTGAAACCAGTTTAAAAGAAAAATGGAGAAAGCATTAAAAAACTTCAACAAACAAACAAATAAACAAACAAAAGGAGTATGTGATAAAAACTTCAAGAAATTGTCTGTATCTTCAGAAAACATTAAGCTAAACAAATCTTGCTTACATGACTCTCCTGAGTAAATTCCACCTATATTGAGAAGTGTATAGGGAAGTTGCAAAGCAAATATATAAATAATTTGATGTGAAGGAATTCTTAAACATAAAACTACTGAAAAGAATCACAAAACAAAATATGGATTTGGATATATATTATGTATTGCTTGCAGATACACACATTTAAAATATATGAGCAGCAGTGATACCAACCATGACAGTTAATACAATAATACACTGAGGAATTATTGTAAAAATCCTAACTGATCATCATCACCCTTTTTTGTCCAAATATCTAAACAAATAATTCAAAAGGAAGACATATAAAAGACAAGTGGAATTATCTATTTTGTCTTTCTACTATTAATAATAGAAATGCAGATAAAAATAAAAGTGGGATGTGTATTAAATATTGAAACCTTAAAAAGTGACAATATTGACAGAGAAGTATTTATACAGACATCCTCATTTGCTCATAGTTGGAAGACTACATAAAGCCATCTGAAAGATGAGGGTGAAAATATTTGACAAAGGCTTTTCAAGATTCATATTGCTTGAAAGAAATTTCTTGTTTTAATTTGTATCTAGTCTTTGAGAAGGAAGTGAATGCCAAAAATGTTTTAGGAATAGATTATTCATTATAGTGTATATTAAACTTAGAAAAGCATGCATAATTAAATGACCAAAGATAATGCCAACATTTTAGGTCTTATAGATGAAGGGCTACCATGGAGGCATCGAATGTGATTATTATGAGGATCATGTAATGACATAATTGTAAGTGGAATGCTCAGGTAACTTTACTGCAGGTAACACATGAATACAATTTTTTAAGACACTGAAATATTATGTAGGTGTATAAAAACACTGAAAGATAACCAAAAGGCAATCTCTGGCAGGTAGAAACATTGCTTTTTTTCCTTTTAAATACCTTTCGGAAATTTTTGGCATCATAAAACAACCCACTATTTTGCAAATGTGATGATGATATACACTTAGGTTGTGATTATTCATGTCACAGCACCCATTGATTATCTGTTGTGTCAGGGGCTCTGCCAGGTGTATCAGCAATGACTCTAAGTTTGCATGCAAATGAAAGAAATCACCTAGCTTGAGCAAAAGAAACCCACTAGAAGGTTATCAGAGGTATAGAATTACTGGTAGGAGTGTCGAACAAGATGGCTGTGTGGGTAAAAGGCACTTCCTGCCAAGATCTAGGACCTGAGTTTGAGCTTCTTGATTGCTAGGACCCACGTGATGAATGAAGATAATCAAGTCCAGCAAGTTATCTTTTGGCCTCCTTATACACCAAGGCATAGATAGATAGATAGATAGATAGATAGATAGATAGATAGATGATAAATAGATAGATAGATGATAGATAGGTAGATAGATAGATGATAGATAGGTAGATAGATACATAGATAGATAGATAGATTAGATTAGATTAGATTAGATTAGATTAATGTAAGTTAAAAACACCTGCATTGCCAGAAGTGAGGGAGTGAATTCCCCAAACCAAATACACAAGTTCTTTTGCTAAGGGCCTGGCAATAGTTCATGAGTGACTATGCTTACAGTTTACCACCTCTCCTCCATGTCTAATCTACCCTACTGGACACCAAAGAGGGCAGGTGTTGTAGTTGGCAGACTCATTATTGATTTTACAAAACTGAATTAAATTAAACAAAGACATAACTAAAATGCCTGTCATCCAGAGGTTGGAGACAGATAGGACTGAATATCACCCTTTCTAACGATCATTTGCTGTGATATGTTTAACACAGTTCATTCACTCTGATGTGCATATGGATGGTGTACTGTGGGTTGCCTATAGCAGGGATAAGTCGACATCCTCAGTACAAATAGGACTTTGAAGGGAAATTTCTATGTTCAGGAGAGAGAAGATGCAGGCAAACGATAACCTGAAACAGTTTAGTAAAAGTAAACACATAGTTTGGAAATGGATTGAGCATTAACACAGCTATAGGCATTTTTCAGGAGTACCTGGCATTTAATATGTCTTGTAAATCTTTAAATTTAACCCACCCTGGATAGTGGACTCTTTGTTTAAATAACTTTGGTATCAAATATCAACCAAGTAGACCCCCCCAGAGCACCCAAGGACTAAACTACCAACCAAAGAGTACACATGAAAGGACCCATGGCTCCAGCCACATATGTAGTAGAGGATGGCCTTATCTGGCATCAGTGGGAGGAGAGGCCCTTGGTCCCGTGAAGGCTGGATGCCCTAGTATAAGGGAATGTCTGGATGGGTGAGGTTGGAGTAGTTGGGTGGGTAGGGGAGCACCCTCATAGAACCAGGGGGAGGGGGATCAGATAGGGGGTTTCAAGAGGGGAAATCGGAAAAAGGGGTAACATTTGAAATGTAAACACAAAAAATATCCAATAAAAAAGTTCTAAAAAGTAACTCTTAGTTCAGTTTGTGTTCTACTGAAATTCCCAAGAAATTTGAAGTTTTCTGTGGTCATTCAGGAAATCTAATGGTGTTAAATTTTACAAGATTTTATTTTATTATTTTATTTTGTTTTATTATGATGTGTATGAGTATTTGCCTGAATGTATAGCAGCCAGAAGAGGGCATCATGTCCTCTTGGAGTGGAGTTACAGATGGTTGTGAGGTGTCATGTGGGTGCTTAGAATTGAACCTAAGTCCTTGGAAGAGCAGTCAGTTCTTTAAGCCAGTGAACTATCTTTTCCAGCCCCAACAATGGTGTTTTATAATTCTTTATAAACTTCCCTTGAGAAGAGGCCGTTTGTAAATAAAGGAGACAAAAATAATTATTTTTCCACTGTACTACAGACAAGACAGTTAAAATAACCTTTAATTACCTCTGGTTACCAAATGTAACAATAGTTTGTTGCTCTACCCTCTATATGCTCTGATTCTGTCAGCAATGACCTCTGCATCATCAAAGAGCTCACGCTCCACCTGGAACCTGTTGTCCCATTCATGGTCTTGCTCTTTGTATCTAGGACCATGCTGTCTATGTTCCTAGGACTCTTAGTCATAATAGGAAAAGATACAAGCTAATCAGAGGGATAAATAGAGTCAGGCATATAAGAATGTGTCCTTATAAAGATGCTAGGGGGCAAGGTACAAAGAAGAGAAAAGGGATGAAGGCTGGTTCTTTGCTTTGTCTTTGAATTAAAGCCTGGTTTCTAGCTTGTCACAAAGGCAAATACATAGCTACTCATGCAACAGTATATGGATTAAATGAAAATGAGACTACATTTCTGTGATTACAGATAACATACTGAACAAGACCTAAACAATCATTAAAATATGTTTCCCATGCACATTGATTAATCATTATAAGAAAACTATCAAATAATCATTCAAGGCCAAATGTGCTGCAGTTAGACAGCCTAAGAACCAAACTGGATTCTTTGCCTCCAAATTTCATAAACACAGGGCAACAAAAACTTAAGAGATACACAGAGCAGCTTTGTATAATACCTGAAAAATGGCAGAAATGAACCTTTACTTGATTACAGATCTATGTGGGCTCCTCAATGTTTTCAACCCCTTGGGTTCAGCATCTCTGCTCCCTTGGATTTGCTCATTAAAAGGTTAAGTAAATAGATAGCCGGCTCACACTGTTCACTCATGGTTAGCTGCATGATCGAAATGAAAAAATCAGTATCTTGTTACATATATAAGAAACAAGGGCTGGGCAGTGGTGGTGCACGCCTTTAATCCCAGCACTTGGGAGGCAGAGACAGAAGGATTTCTGAGTTCGAGGCCAGCCTGGTCTACAGAGTGAGTTCCAGGACAGCCACAGACTACACAGAGAAACCCTGTATCAAAAAAAACAACAACAACGACAACAACAACAACAAAGAAACAAGTTTTAATTACAATCTAAAAAATGTTCCATTGTGGTAACTTATGGACTAGTTTTCAATGGAACTGAGATTTCTTTTCATTGGCAATGAAAAATACCTTGGTTTTCCTTCAAAGCACTATACTACACTACTGCTCCATATACCTCCTCTTCCTGGGTCGCACTCTGTAAATTAATCAGGAAGATGTTATGCAAGTAATATTGGTTTTATAATCATGCGATGTGGGAGATCGAGAAGGGAAAAAAAGCAAACATACTTTTGTTCTAAATAAGGCATCTGATAGACAATTATCAATTTCATTTTTTTTTTCAGTTAAGAAGCAGGGATTGCACACAACTTAGAAGAGCTTTAGCAGTTCCCTGGATATCACTTTGTGTGTTCACTTCTAATGATGATCATTTAAGTTAAAGATTAGGGAAAGGGGGAACTCAGCTAACAGTTTAAAATCATTAACTGGAACAGCAGTCTTACACAAAGACTGATCTTCTAACTTCATTGACGTTTACTGATCCAGGAAGCAAACATCCTGGGAAAGAGTAGAACTGTTTAAACAAAGATTCTTCTTCCAACATAGGAACAGTTGCTACTTGGGTGTGCTTTAGCCTGTAAAAATAAGGACACTGAAGGAGGGGAGAGCTAAAGAAAACATCTTATAGAAATAGCATGTAGAGCACTCCTTGTCTATGCAGTGTTTAGGACAACGTTATCCTAAAGATTTTGGATATATAGAAATAAATGCCAAATGAATTTTTCAATTACATTGACCAGGACATTTCATGCCTCAAATGAACAGTATAGCTGTCCATATGCTGTGGGTTTTGTATTTGTGCATTCAACTATATACAGATCAACAGACATTTGAGAAATATTGCACCCATACTTATCACGTACAGACAGTTTTCTTGTCATTTCCCCCTAAGTTAATGCATTATAACAACTCTTAGCATTTATATTGTATTAAGAGCTACGTGTAATCTAAAGATGATTTTCAGTACACAGGTTACATCCAAATATTACAGATAAGACAAGAGCATCCACAGGGTGTACATGGGATACTGGAACAACCTAGAGTGTAGTTAGTTTAGCCTTTCATGAATGTTGGAAAGACAATGGCTATCTCCCTGGTGATGTTCTTCTCCTCTTAGTTCAGTGTGGCCTCCTCTCCTCCCACAACTCCACCATCATTCAGTATCATCAGCTGAAGGTTTACACTGGGACGTTTTTTGCTCACTCAGTCTCACTTAGGTTTTGAGTTATAATCCTCTCTGGTTTTGTCTTCAATTCCATCATCAAAATGAACATTCAAGCCATCTGAGGACTACATACTCATTGAAAGTCCCTCTCCCTAAATTATTGCATATGGACTGGCTTACCTCAAGACATTCATCACAATATGTAACATGTCTATAGAACTTCTGTTTTGCACTAGAATGAAAATTCTAAAGTACCTAGTTATGTTTCAACTTAGCATCATACCACCTTACTTTCCGCCTGACAGGCCTTTAATACATGTTTGCAGATATATTGCTACTTTGTAGGCTAAAATTTTTGAGTTCAAATGGAAAAAATGTTGACATAAATATGACATTCTGTGATGGAAGCAAGAAGCTAGAAATAGCATATCCAATTCCTTTCTCCATACTAATATTTTCCATTTTTTAACAATGAAAGATAGGTAAAATTAATTACTTCCTTCTTGTTTCTCAGAGCAAGACAGAAATTCCACTGTTAGATGTGGCAAGAAGATAGATATTTTAAACAGACTGTAAACAGAGAAAGGTGAAGTACAGTATTAGTTAAGGGTCATATTTTCAGCAACAGAGAAAATAACTGAATTTCTTGAAAATCATTAAGGATAATTACTTGACTACTAGTTGTTGTATACCCAGTGCTTTGTTATCCTAAGCCTGGTGTGAATATTCCTGGTTGTGCTATGTACCCTATTTGAACGTCTACTGAACTTTATATGGAAAACTGAGGTTTTAGTCAGTTCTACCCAGTTCTTTGGCTCTACTGTTTCCATAGCAATGGCCATACTAGCAAATGAGGAGAAGCCAAGAAGGCTTAGAGGGGACATGAATCAAAGCAAGTGGTTGAAGCAAGGGCTTCTCAGTCTGAGTTTTGGGACCTTTTCAGTTCTAGCTGCCTGTTTGTGGAAACGTTCCTGGAGATTAAAGATTTTAAAGATTGGAAACTTCAGTGCTAGAATATGGATGCTTTCTGCAGTAGTAGTTACCATGGACACTTTAGTTGAATTAACAAGGCAAGTATCTGTGTCCCCCCAGTTATGCATCTACACTCAGTAACTCGTTTACTACCTGAGTTCATTATTTTGGGGAACTGGAGACCTATGGATTTGGTGGAGGCATCCTTTGAAAGCCTGAGTACAGAGCACATGAGTCCTATTAGGTTTAAACCATATTGTGATGGCAGTGTAGAGCATAATGTTAAATTTTATTTTGCTTGGTGCTCATAATGTGAAATTTCTGAGAGGTATCTAGATTTCTTGTTGTTTACACTCTGCAGACACACACACACACAGAGGGAGAGAGAGAGAAAGAGAGAGACAGAGAGAGAGAGGGAGAGAAAGAGAGAGAGAGAGAGAGAGAGAGAGAGAGAGAGAGAGAGAGAGAGATTGACTATTTGGCAGCACTCTGTTTTTCCTGGCGACCCTCTCCTGTAGCTGAGAAACACCTGACTCCATAAGCACGTCAGTCTCCACTTTGCCACTGTCAGTGCCAGTCCTTTCTAATATTGTGCAATGCAGGTTTTCCTGTTTAAATCATCTTCTTGATCTTCAAAATGTTTAAATCTGTCACTTTTTGGATGAGGGGATTCCTATATAATTTGGGACCATTTCCTCATTAAATACTGTGACTTTTAAATTTTACTTACTGAAAGTGCAGGCCACTTTACATAATTATTTATACGAGAAATTATAGTTTTAAAGGATACATTTTAAAGTCTGTATGCTTGGAAAAAACCGGAAGTGTAAGTAACTTCATATGTCGATATGAAGTTGATTTTAAGAAGCAGAATTTCAATTATTTGTTGAAAACATTTGCATGAGTTGGCTTTAGCAATCATTTTTTTTTCCAATTTTTTGACAATGCAAAATTATTTTAAAATTTTCCAATATATTTTACTTGAATTAAAATAGAATAGCAAATCATGTACTCTTGTGCTTGCTGGTGGTAGGGAATATCATAATTCAAAACGATGTCAGGATAGTTCTGTGATGTCGTCTTGTGGAAGCATAATGTATGGTGCAGTTTTGCGCAGCAGTGAAATAGAGCCTTGTGCATGACGTGCACAGGGACTATATAACGGAAGAGTGGAGCCTTGTGCATCTTATAGAAAGGTGGAGATTTCTATGTCATATGAATCCTATAAAATGATAAAAATGAACTTTAACAGTTTGAATAAGAATGCTACTCCCCTATAGGCTCATGTACTTAAATGCTTGGTCACCGGAAAGAGGAACTCTTTAAAAGGATTAGAAAGTGTGGCCTTTTTGGAGGAGGTATGGCCTTATGGGAGGAAGTGTGTCACTGGAGGTAGGCGTTGAGGTTTCAAAAACCCATGCTAGGTCCAGTATCTTTTGTTTCCTTCCTGGTAGATAAAGATGTAGCTCTCAGCTGCTTTTCCAGCACCACTCTTGCCTGATACCATGTTCCCTGACATGACAACAATGGACTAAGTCTTTGAAACCTTAAGCAAGCCCCCAGTTAAATGCTCTCTTTTACAAAGTTGCCTTGATCCTGATGTCTCTTCACAGCATTGGACAGGAGTCTTATACATAATGCACATTTTATAGACTGATAGACTAGAGCTTTATGCATGTGGAACATTTTATAAAATAACCAAGTAGAACATGTACTGTACATGATGTGCATCCCAGAGAAGGTGGGCTAGGACCTTTTACTTTATATGTGTTTTACAGAATAGTGTAGTTCATCCCTTTACATGATGTGTGTTCTATAGAATGGTGAAGTATAGTCTTACCAGGGTTTTATGTTCTATAGAATTGATGAAAAACATCTCAATATCCACATGGGAATCTTGTCAGACAATTGTGAATAATGATATCATTGTAGCTTGCTAAATGTAATGCAAAATGAGATAGAAAATTCCAGAACTGTCCCTAGAGATTTTATTTGCTTAGCAATGGTCAGTGTTGGAGGAACTGTCTCTTCAATTTTATTTCAAACACAAAACACAGGCCTCCCACTATGGGGTTCTTTCTTTCCTGTGTGGTCCAGGGTTGTACTGACTGTTGACACCACAGTAGAACAGAAGGGCCTTTGTTTCTAATTTAATTACATAAGAGATAAGAGTAAAACAAATAACCAAAGGGCCAACAAGACAACTCAGAAAGTAAGAGCCTTTGCTGAACAAGCCTGGTGTCCTGAGTTTGCTCCCTCAAACCTATGTGAAGATGAAAGTAGATAACTGACTCCTAAGTTGCCATCTGAACTTGACATGCTCACTGTAGCAGGTATACCCCCACAATATACACATAAATATACACGAATAACACATACAAATTTAAATAAATACAGTAAGATCTATTTATTCAGATGGTGCCTATTCATGTCTGCTTTATCGTTTGACAAGATTAGATTTTAAAAAGAAAAAAGAAAAAAAAAAACCAAGTGCTCTAGTTACTATTGCAAACTAGTCATCCACGTTTCCACTAGATGAACACTGAGCTCTATTGTACGTTTTTAGGTCATGTAGGGGCACAGTAACGAACACAGTAGATAAATCCTTCCTTTGTAAGTAAATGTGTGCAATGTCAGCAGCTGACTATGGTTTGGAAATGTAGAGACGATTAAGGGATCAGAAAGTTTGGCATGGGTAGAAGTCATGAGAGGGATTTCAAATTGAGTGGTCAGATTAAGCCTCACTAGAATGGTGATATTTGAAGGAGGGGCAGAAACTAGTCCCATGCTACCCAAATACATGGATTTCTTTGAAGAGATGTATATATTGTGATTCAGTCACTGCCACCTTCACTGAGTACATTACAAACGCAAAATACAGGTACATCTTTTAAAAAACACATTAATTTAAAAATTACTATACAAAACAATGTGCATCATTGTACCATTTTTATTCATAGGTCCAACCCTTGAGGTGGCCTTTGATGTAAACAAGAGGCAGAGAAAACACAAAATGTATGAACTGGCTGCTGATGTAACATAATATATTTTTACAGTAAATGATTTCTTAAAGGCACAGTAAGTACACTAAAATTAGATTATAGTTTACAGAGACCAGTAACATAGCCATTTATTATCACTACTGCTTGCATACTTTTTAAATATACTTGCTTTTAAAAAGATATTCCTCAGATTTGGAGGAAAAGTGGCAAGAGTAACTGAAATTCTGTGAAGACATCATTCATACCAACTGAGTTCTCGCTATTCTATATTCTATCCCATTTAATTATTGTGAGAAGAATAAAGGAGAATAGGAAATGATTCTTCCTTGATTTTGATTGAAATTCCTTGTGGAATTACAACATAAGGTGAGGATACAGGAGTGAGGACATGATTTGGAAATTTCAGGGAGCATCATTAGGAGAGAGACAGAAAACAACACAATGGAGGATTGTGGCTTGCTTCATTGCTGCAGTATAACTAAATACACTTGACAAGATTGTTATAAATGATAAAAATTAGCTTCTCACAATTCTAATGGTGGGAAGAGAAGAAAGAGTGTAATGGGTGAGAGGGAACATTCTCAGAGTATAATCATATAAGTGCATGAAGATGGCCTCTGTAACCATGTATGATTTTTTTTTAAGGTCGGTTAGTTAAGATAGATTTGTTTAAATTAAATAACAGATTTTCAGAGGTCTGTGAAGTCAAATATCTATAGATTTTATAAAAAAAAGGTCAAATTATTACCACATCCAGCATCCCGAAAGGGTTGGCTTCAGGAGAGATATTAACAGTATCCTCTAGAGGATATAGACAAAGCTATATCCTCCTGTGACAGGAAGTTAAAATAAAACAAAAATACTCAACTTCAGCTCTTTCAAAAGACACTGATCCTGTCCATGGCACTGTGGCTCCATGATCCAGACACTTCCTTAAGGTCTCATCTCTGAATACCATCATCTTTATGTCTAAGCCCAAAAATAGGAATGTCAGAAAGACACCCATATCCAAGTCATAACAGAAAAGTTACCAACATTGGAATATTAAACTGGGAAAGCTAGAAATTGTGTGATACTCATGTTTCAGAAATCATCTCTCCAAAAGTGAAAGAGCCAAATGATTTGCTACCACCATCTGATATTTGGGAAAGTTCTGACTCTTTGGAAGTCAGTTTGGATACATGTCAGCTGGAACACGGCCTGCTAGCTCCAGACTTGTCCTTTAACCTTCACAGAGCTTTAAATTATTATGTAAAATGAAACAAGGCATTTATCTTTTTTGAAATTTTATTTTAATACACTGGGTTAGCAAAGACCATTTATTTGCTAACAATCAATGTACCTTGAACATAACCCCTACACATTCCATTTCCTCCCATTTGTCCCCTTTGTTCGCTATACGGCTGTAATTCTACTTTCATGTCATTTACGTTTATATGATTTTTATATATGTATAAGCCTATAAAGAGACACATATGAGAGATAAAATATAGTATTTATCTTTCTGACTGACTTAATTTGCTCATGATGATCTCCACGTGCATTCATTTTTCTCCTAATGAAATAGCTCTATTCTTTATTGCTAAAAAATTAATGCTGCATGCAAAGTATAATTTCTATATTTAAAACTACTTCTGTTGTTGGATTCTTAGATTTATTCCATAACATTGCTATAGTAGTGTGTAAGTATCTTAATGATATGTTGACTTGAAGACTTCTGGTAAATATTCAGAAGTAGTATAGCAGGGTCCTATGATGTATCTATTGCTAGTCCTTTAAGGAGCATCTATACTAACTTCCATAATGTCTGGATTAATTTGCATATCCACTATCAATATATAAGGATTACCTTTCGTCTGTATCCTAGCTAGTACTTGTCTTTTTTCCCCCATGTTGGCTGCAATTCTCCTGGGGTGAGATGGAATTTTGGTATAAATTTTACATGTGTTTCTGTGATAGTAATTGAGAACAAGTTATTTTTATGGTTACTAGACATTTCTTCTTCATTTAAAAGTGGATTTAATGAAACTACAGAACTTCTGGACAGCAAAGAAAATAGGTAATTGAGAGAAGAGACGGAAAATCTTTGCTAGCTATATATCTGATAGTGTGCGTGCACACACACACACACACACACACACACACACACACACACTAAAACCCACTGATGTACTAAAAATCCAAATCACCCCATCAATGGATAGGCTAGTAAAATGACCAGACAAGTTTTCAAATGACAAAATGCAAAAATATTCTTTTGATTGTTAACCATGAGTGCATCTATGGATCCATTAGGGTAGACAAGAACAGCACATGTACTGTGGGTTAAAGGTTATTAAGGCAGAATATGAAGGAATATTCAACAGAATTTGCAAAGAAGGCAGTATCTCTGTGGTTTCTAAACTGTAATCATGAATGTCTAAGCACACACCATTTAATGTAATGGATCTAATGTTGATCAGTAGGATAGAACATAAGAACTGCTATGATTGACCTTGTGTTGAAAAGGTAAAATGAAATTGCCCTAGGAGAAAAGCATTTACCCATGTAATGCAATTACACTCTTGTAGGGCACTGGGGACCAGCTGGTTATTGTCCCTTCCAAGGCATTTATAGGACTTTGTGTTCCCATTAGTATGGTTCATACTCATGACCATTTTTGGGAACAGACATTGTACCAGTTACAGGAAAGTTACAAAAATTACTATGTAAAGTTATACTTATTGATGCAGATAATAAAGCTGATTTTGAGGCTAGATTTTTCTAAAAAACCTAAAACTAAAAATAATTGTTCATGGAGAATTAACAGTGAATCAGGGTTCTGAGGTACATATTCTCAGTCCTGTTTACATACAGGTAAATGAGAAATGTTAGCAAGTCTTTACAAGGGTTGAAATGTCCTTAATTAGGAAGCAGTGAAGAGTAGGTATTTGCTGGTATGAAGCCTATGGTAGGATTTTAATAATAACAGAAGATGTTTCCTTGATGACAACATATCACTTCCGATAGTTTATAATAATAGGACAAAATGCTTTCACATTGCCCATCCAAGTTAACTGTGAAATAAGAAGATGGTTTCAAAGTTAACAGGTCATTTGAATGATGGACTTTACTATATTAAATTACCATTCTTTTATACAGTCAGGTAATAAGCCTTGAATTTGAGATATGGGTAGGTCTGTCATCATCATTGTTACAGAAAAAACAGTTGTAGAGTTTTTCATGTTAGAAAAAGGCTCACATGCTTATTTTAAACCTGGAATGGCCGAGAAGCTGGGAAATTTTTCTTACACTTTCTGTGTATCTAAAGGAATAAAAAGAAGAAACTTTGGGAACACAGTCAGGGATAGAGGAAGAGTGAGCTTTTGTGGGTTAAATCAGCAACTCTATCCTCTTATTTCCCATTTTGGATTGCCCTAATTGTAGAACCTGAGTGATATTGTGTCTGCCACATTTAGGGAGAATATCAGGCTTTCCTATTCAATTCCTTTACATTCAGAACTTTATGTGACTCAACTTTAAAGAACAACCTTCACATCTGGTCTTTGTGAATGGAACCCCCTGTAATAGCATAGCCAACAGTATGAATGATCTGTTGTGATTCCATTTTGTCCTTGATTTAGTGGACACTTTTTAAAAGAGAAATACCATATCATGTACATCAGTGTGTGCTAGATTCTTCCCTCTTTAACACTGGTCTGAAAGACAATAGATGTTAGGCTATCAAAATGTTTTTAAGAAAATGTATGTCAGATGCTACGCACTGCTACAGTTGCACAATAGATTTCAACTAAAAGTCGTATGAATAAGAACTCTATATACATATTAATGTTTAATTATATGTCAGACTCCATCTGTAATCTCCCACCTGCTTATCTTCTTTAATGCAATCAGCAGCCCCATGAGGCATAGATTGTCTCATTTCTCCCTAGAGACCACAGATATAAGGGGTATAAGATAAATACATTCAAATGTGCAGAAAAGACAATTACTTTAAGAATTTTTATGTGTGAAAAATGAAGAAAGTTACGAATGGAAGGAATGACTTGACTGACATGTAAAGCTGAAGGGAAGCAACCTGGATGACAACCAGTGGAGCTGTTCATGCTCAAAGCTTTGTGAGCAGTATTTGGTTAGAAGGAAGAAAGGGAAAGTATAGTTGACAGAACTGGTCATTGATACTATTAAGAAGATTCAGAGAAAGGCTAAAGTCAAGGTAGAATTACTTTATCCCAAGCCATCTTGACAGAGTTGCTGTAGAGACTTTTAGCAAAGAGGTTTTTTTTTTTCTGAATGTTATCTATCATGAGACACAAAAACAGTAGATATGGCCAGGTTCCACCAATAAAACAAGGCAAAACCAGATCATTAAAATGGGTAAAGGCACAACTGAGAAGTGTAATTATAGTCGCTACAAAAATATCTAACCTGGTGAATTTCTTTGGCCACACTATTTTGTCAGCCCCAGTATGTTGAAATGATTGTATTTGAAACTATCTTGTTCCTGGAAATGAATTATAAGTTACCAAAGATATCATAGATAGAGTCTTTCTTCTCAGCATTTTGTTATCTTGGCTTTTCCTTTTTTGTCCTAATTTGCCATTGTACTGTTGTTTCTATTTTGGAGCTTGGTAAGAAATAGATTTGTGTTGATATACCAATTTAGACTGGAGTTAAAAAGAAAATTCATTTGCATACTTGAAATCTAACTTTATGGGAAGAAAATCAATGATAAAATTGCATCCTAAAAGATGTTTAGGGAAATGAACTTACAGTGAGCTAGTGAGGACATGTCACTTCAAACTATATGTGCCCAGCCCTTACCCTGTGTTCTTCCCCTCCCCTTAAGATTTCTCAGATAGAATCTATTCTCTCAGTAACTTATGAGATATGATATTATAGTATTCTACATAGACTCTTGTTAGTGCAACAGTTCAACTTTGAGAAAAGACATATTAAAAATGAACTTTGGAGGTTGATATGTCCTATTTTGACTGTTATTCAGTTGTGTAACAGATCATAATTTTTGTTATTCCCATAATCTTCCTATTCATGTTATATACTAACAATGATACAACCACCGTTTTGTTTGTGCATATTCACAAATGCTCAAGAAAGTGGCAAGCTTAAAATCCTAACTCATGGTTACTTTCCGGACCCCTGAGACCATGACACTTCCAGTATTCTCTGCAGACTATTATCAGCTATGTACTTTATGATAATTTCACCTATTAGGTAGGGACATTAGTCTTGTCTGTCTAGGTTTATTTGCTTTCTCCAAAATGCTTTGCATTATTGAGTCTTGTACAACATTAGCCTCTTTCTAGACACAGCCTTGTGGGGTAATATTATCCTGCTGATGTGTTAAAGAAGATACTTAATCAATGATTCCTGTTAAAGCATTATTTAACATTTAAAAAGACACTATTTATAGGCATCTCAATATGTATTAGGTCCCTGGCAATAGACTTTCGCAGTGAGGAAGAGCTTTGTCTTCTCTCTAAATATATGTTGTGAAGGTAGAACTGGAGAGGCAAAGAGCAGAGGAGGACCAATGAATGAAAATTACCAAAAGAAGGAACCTTGGTTTTCTGAGGACACCCAAAGATTCTAGGTTTGTGATTCTTTCTGAAGACCAAGCAGAACAATTAGAAGCATCCTTTGGGTTGGAGAAGGATGGTCAAATATCAAGAGTGATAAGACTTACTAACTCACTTAGTGTGGTAGTTTTCTACATTTGGATTTTATAAGTAAGTTCACCGAGGGGTTGTATTTGTAAAAGCATAGGTACAGGAGTCTGAAGCAGATTTACTCAAGCACAGAATCTTATCTCTTTGCTCTTTTGATTTCTTTCTAGGATTTCAGAATTGCCTTCAGACAGAATATACAACCTCATTTTCTCTTCCAGGAAATCCTCAGCTCTGCTTTCCTTCTAGAAAAAAAGTCTCATGAAAACTTTCTTTCAGGCCAGTCTCAGAGTGAACAGAAAATACAAAGGTATAGGAGAGGGCTACTTATTTTAAATTTGTATTTTTTCCTTTCTTTGTTTCTTTCCATGAAAATTTTTAATAGCTCACAGCAGAGGCAATTTGATAAGGCAGCTGAATTTTGTGAGAGAATTAAATGACGACCCTCAATATTCTGTGACCCTTCAGGGAAAGTTCTTCTGCAGGACACCAGTCACATCTAGCCTTCACCTGCTGTGATATCCTTCATCTGGAATTGTCAGGTTTAGAATCTGATATAAATTATGAGCACTAACCTTGAGATATCTCTGTATGCAAAAGCAACTTTTATAATGTTTGGGACACTGTATCCCACATTCGGTACAGATCCTTACTAGCCATGCAAGTTGACAAGATGTCTTACTTCCTTTGAAAATTAACAATCACAGAACTCTGTTGTATGTAGTTGCCATCATCCTGACCCAAATGGTGGAGCTAGTGGGTATTCTTTAGAAGCTGCCATATACTCAAAGATCAATAGAGAATATGAGACAAAAAGAGAAGTGAGTTTTGCTGAACACAATAGTAGATGTCTAGTACACTCTTGGTAACAATCTACGAAGTCCTTTGTTGATACCCATTTAGTAGGCTTTCAATTGGATAAGACTTGTTTTATACTGTTTAGAAACTACCAACTAGTTGTGGTGCATGCAAGTAGGATACTCAGAAGAGGTAGAGGCAGGAGTATTCTGAGTTCAAAGTTATCCCAGTATACATGTTTAAGGGTCTGGGAAGAAGGATCAGTGGGTAAAAGCGTTTTCTGTCAAGACTAGTGATCCATGTACCCTCCATATCCAACCTGCATGAAGTTAGAATGAGGGAACCAACTCCACAAAATTGCTCTCTGGCCTCAAAATGCATGTCTTGGCATGTGCACAGGTGTGCATGCACTGACCCCCACTTACTCCACAACTAAGTTAAATTTAAAATTAAAAACACCACAACAACTTCAAGCTTAATGTTCTATCTATGAGAGTATCTACTTCAATTACAAACTATCATTTTTAGAATATCCTTATTTATATAGCTCTTACATTATAAGTTTGCTTCTATAAAGGAGACATCAGAGCACTGAGGACATATTAGGTCATAAAGACCATCAGATACAAGAGTTCATGTTTCATCACCTATGGTGTTCTCCATACACTGCACTGTTGCTATTGTGACCCTGAAAAAACAATAGTAGAACTGAGAAATCCAAGTAGTGATGGTAACTACAGCTACACTCAGCAATGTTCTCCAGGAAAAGAAAAGATATTTATTATAAGATAGTCACAGAATATGGACATGAAATTCTGATGAGCATTCATCTGTAAGCTGAAGACTCAAAGAGGCCAATGACATGCCACCAATACCTAAGAATCAGAGAGCTAAAGGTGTGATTCCAGCTTAATCTCTGTCTAAAGAGCCAGGAGCCTGAAGTACAGAGGCAGGAGAAGATAGATCCACTAGCTCAATAAAGCAGGTAGAAACCAAACCCTTCTCTTCTTGTTGTTTTTTATTCTTTTCAGGCCCATGTGGACTGGATGATGTAAAACTATATTCTTAAGGGGTATTGGCTTTACTTAGTCTATGGGTTCATATGCTAATCTCATCTGGAAACAATTTCATGAACACTGAGAAATATGAGTGGGCATTTTATAGTCTGATAAGAGTGATAAATGAAAATAGCATTTACTAATGCAGGTAACCTTTGCTTCTTTCTTCCTATGTTAATACTACTTGTAAGAACTCCATGAGGTTTGTACTTTGGTAATCTCTATGTTTCTGGTGATGAAACAGGATGTAGAAGTTAAATAAAATCACCACTTTCTGACCTTAGTCAGTTATGTCTGTCTCCAGAATTTGCCATCACAACCCCAGGGCAATATTGACCCCAGAGTTTGGTCTTCTCTTATTCTGTAGTTTTATTTAAGCAGACTGGGTTTTACACAGCAATTCTTGATATTTGGGGAGTTTTCTCATGTGACTGAGCTCTCTCAATGGCATGTATATTTTATGCTTTTTGTTTGAGAAGCCCGTGTGTCTGGCTTCAATGGCTGGAGAAGTGGCTGCCTGGTTTGAGTTATCTCAGAGTCAGGTCAGAGTGGTCATTTAGTTTGTTCAGTAGAAAGGCACTGAATTTTATTTTCCTTTTAGTAATTTGGTGTGATTGAGTTTATTATGCTAGTGGGCAACAGAAAGGAAATTTTCAAACAATATAAACAAAGAGAATTGCTATAGTAGACTTTTCAACATTATTAAGATTAGACAGAGACCATGATGAGAGAGACAGAAGAGTCACCAGACACAGAACTGCCACACGGGACTCCACATGTGAAAGTGATTATTATTTAACTAAAATCTGTGGTGCACCCAGCTCTGGGACCAGGACAATAAGTTTGATCTAGACTTCAGTGTGTACATTTGGAGAGCTGTGTCAGGGTGGAACCATAGACCAGTAATATAATTGTTGTCAAAGGACCTTTCTTGCCAAGAATTCCCATAGTTTTACTTCCTTTATTACCCAAAGAATGTTGGGAAATTCACAGTCAAACTTTCAATGTCGATATTAAATTGGATTAATATGTTCAAGAATAGAGACAACAAAAGCGTTACGTGGTGTCCTGGTGGTCACCCTCATATCCTCTACAGTGTCAACAGTGAATGGAGTCTGAGGTCCTGAATTCAAAAGTAAGAGAATAGTAAAATTGTGAATGAGAAAGCATGTCAGTAAGAACTCAGTGATTTTTCTTTTTTCTTTTGTTTTTTCTTTCTTACCTTTTTTGGCTTATGTATTTCATTTTGAGTATACCTAAGACTTGGCATAAGATAAAAAGCTATGAATCAGTAAATCCCCAAATCAAGGGGAACCCAAGCTTTTAAATCATTAACATGATTTTTTGTTTTCATTAGCATATATTAATTGTACAAAATAATAGATTTCATTATGACATTTTCAGAGTTATTTGTTTATATAAGGCACTTTTACCATATTCAGCTCCATTATCCTCCCTCATATCTATCTCCATTATAATTAACAGCATTTCCTATCACTCTTAAAATGATGGTATGTCATCCAATTCATGGGCTCTGAAATCACATAAAACATGGTACTAAAACAACCGACTTTTTAGAGATTTTATATTTATGTGGTTGGACATTTTACATACACATAAGAATTACAACACATCCATATGTGGTACCTGCAGAGAACAAAAGGTGACACCAGATCCCTTGCAACCTGAATTATAGATAGCCATGTGAGCCATATGTGAGCCACCATACCACCATGCAAGTGCTGGGAACTGAACCCAGGTCATCTATCTGTAAGGGCAGCAACTGCTCTTAAACACTGAGCTTCTCTCCAGCCTCACCATAACCATATTTCAAGTCATGCTAGACACTGTGTTAAGCCCTTTATATATATTAAATGACTGATTAGCTGGCAGTGGCGGTGCACACCTTTAATCTCAGCACTTGGGAGGCAGGCAGATTTCTGAGTTCGAGGCCAGCGTGGTCTACAGAGTGAGTTCCAGGACAGCCAGGGCTATACAGAGAAACCTTGTCTCGAAAAACAAACAAAAAAAACAAAAAATAAATGACTAATTATTGCCATCTCACTATTGAATATAATTTTGATGGAAACAAGTTTTTTTTTTTCAAATTGTAATTTTTACTTATTCACACAGGAGTTATAAGCACAAAGAGGCAGGACGTGGGGAAGGGGATGACACTGTAGCGTGGGTGTTCACAGGGAGTACAGATATCTTTCAGAACAGGGTATTGGCTGAGTGAAGGTTCAAGGGACATGTCTCTATGACTCTGCCTATGATTCATTTGTCCTTATCTAAGTTGGTACTATCCGCCAAGGCTACGTATTTACAAGGTCTATGACTACACAGGCTGGTAAATTTCCACAAAAGCTACCTGTTTAAAATATCTTATAGCCATCTGTTTCAATGTTTTTCCACAGAGACCCAAGACTTTGTGTTAGCATGCATGTATGACAGGCCTATTGCTGATTTTAGGCCTATGGCTGATTTTAGGCCTTCAGTGTGTAAGCAGGGCTGCTCCTGATATCTCCTCTCTTCTCTAAGTATAGAAGGGCTGTGGCAATTCTAATCTTGTGAAGGCAGGGATAGAGGCCTGACCTCCAGCAATTGAAGGGCATCTTGGAATGGCTCCAGTTCCTCTGTCAAAACAAGTTTTTAAAACAATAGAAAAATGTACACTATTCAAATATTTTCAAGTATTTTCCACTGGATCAACTCTCATCTTCTAGCCTGTAGTACCTTTTTATAACATGTGCCAAATTATTTCCCCTCTTCATCCCATGGCATCCTTTGTTTGATCATCCTACGTCTACATTTGCCATTCTTTCTACCTGGATAGCCTTTGCCCACCAACTTGAATTGTATAGTTCATTCTTGTCATTCAGATCTATTAATGCTTCCAAGTTTAAAAACTGAGTATAATGTCTACCCTTAAAACACCAAACTAACCCAATATATGGCTTTATTGTTATTTTATTTTAAATATATTTGGTATAACAAGAGTTTTATTTTAGCCACCTATTGTCTGTGATGACACTTTATAGCACTTGAATGCACATTTCTCTAACGACTAATGTTGCTTAGCATGCTTTTATGTGTTAATTGCTGTTTATCTTATTTTTTTGTAGAGTTTCAAACATTTTACTCATTTTTAAGATGAGGCTTTAAAATACATGTTTTTTGATTATCCAACTTTGCACTGTTTCCCTTGCTTGTGGACACATGTTACATTTAAAAGTTTGAAACATGCTTGAATATAATAGTTTGAAAGAATTACATATATTCAAATGTACACATGAAATTAGATGAGCTTCTAGTTCAGTAGATCACCCACATCTAAGGCATCCATGTTTGTTTTGTCCCATGTATATGAGTCACACAGAGTCATACAGTCTTCATTACAGTGAAAATATCTGTCCTCTGGTTGTAGCCCTCAACTCAGTGTTGGACTTATTTGTCCACACATAAAAGGGATACCTTGCTCACACACACACTGATATGCATGATGTATACTGTTTAAGTTTAAGGATTCTGTAGTTGACTAAATGCATGTTGATAGAATTACTATAGGTTGACCTAGAAATTCAGTTTACACTAGATTGTTCTTTAATAATAACAATAACAATAATAATAATAAAGATTTCTTCCTTTCCTTTCTTCCAAAATTATAAGAACCATCCATCTCTTTTGGAAAATCATCTGTGTGAATATGAATATTTTAGCAGCATTTAAGAATTACAGAGTTGTCTTTGTAAAGTGACTTCAAGAAGAAAAATGTGAAATATTATATGGTGTCACAATAATAAGTACATTACAAGAAATGAAATTTGACCTTTTGAGACAGATTAATTTGTGGGAAGATTAGCATTGGCCAGCACTTTGTAAACAATATGGTGTTCATCGTGTTCAATTAGAATATTCCAGAGCCATTAAAAAAGCATCCAAGTAGTCCCTAGACAGCATAAGATACATAAAAGTTTTCAGTACATCATGTTATCTATATGTGTGATTATGCCACTGCTGCTGCTAATGTGGGGCCAGATGTCTTTTTGTGAACTGACTTGCGTAGTGCTTGGCAACTCCAGAGTCATTCCAACACCTCACTCCCGAGTCTTGTTTACATATATATGTCTGACTGTAAATGTATGTATGGGATAAATAGCTACATTATTATGATGAATATTAACTTTGCAATCTTACATTTACATCTATGAAGTAGTGAAAGGTTTGAGTTGTTTATTAGTTAATTGCAGAAACTGATTATTCTTTGAGATAGTCAAAGACAGGGACCATTTCACAACTAGGACATTTTAACACAAGCTGGTTAAATTATTTGGAATTTGTCATGTCATGATAAAGGAAATATGCATCAGTGCTGTTGGGTTGTCAAAACAATCTGCCTTTTGCGTATACTTACCTAAGTGCAGACTCTCTCACATTCCTGGACTGTTTTTTGCTTCTCTGCTTGTGTTTTTCTCAGGAAGCAAGAGGGCATCACCAGTGGAGCCTTGAGTTACTTACCCTAGGGCCCAGTCCATGGGAATGTGGTTTGATTGATTCATACTACATCATAAACCTCAGAATTGTAGCTAACATGGCAGATGGCACAGGGCATTTCCAAGCCCTGCTACAAAGGAGGAAGGATCAGAGTGAGAGACAGTGAGGTAGCAGGAATATGTCTGGGGAGGGCGTGGCAACAAACTTTAGCTATGGGTGGTAGAGCTTCCATTAGGAAAACACTTACAAAATAAAATGTCACTAGAGAGATCAGTCGAATGCTGTAATAGGCTTTCCTAAAGTTTTACACCCCTAGAGATCAAAGGCTTCTCAGAGTAAAATTGAACCTTACAGATTTTCCAAGTGAATTTTCCAACAGGTAGTTCCAGTGCACGTTGTGTTAGGTAGACCACAAATTTATAAAAATCACCAAAATTTACACATTTAATTATTTGTACTATGTAGTGAACATAAGCATTACACCAAACCTGTGATTTCACAAATATATATGGAATAGATAAGATTAATTTAAATATGAGCTGATTTGAAATTAGCTTAAATAAAATAGTATATTACTGTACAAATATGTGTGTGAAATAAGGAATTATGTGAATAATTTATAATAAAAGACTATTTCTTGGAGAATTAATACATGTGCACAGTGAAATATCATAATTCCCCATCCCCCAATCTCCCCTTCAACTGGCCCATACTCTTCAAGTTCCCCTTCCAAAGTTTTTATTTTCTTATAATCCAATATTTATAATTATTGTGGCATATATATATATATATATATATATATATATATGCATAAGCCTGGGTGTAGAGACAATCATTAGACCATGGTCAACAACCTATCAATGTACACATACCCAAAGAATAATTTTCCTTCCCCTAGTAGCTACCAACTGCCAATGGCTTCTCAGTAAGGAATAGGGCCTTCTGAGTGCCTCTGTCAATCCATGGCGAAGTATTGGCTGCCTTTATCTTGGATAGATTTTCTTCAGGTAATCACAGCTGCTATGAATTCATGAATTTAATAGTCATGTCTTGTTGAGATGTCACCATTTTATGATACCCCTCACCGTTCTATGGTTCTTACATTTTTTTCTGTCTCCTCTTCCTCAATGGTTCCTGAACATTGCTAAGAGGAAGCCTGGGGGTGGATGGCCGAAGTGGGGAAATGAGTTGATTTCCTTCAGTGCTGAGGATTCATGCTCACTTATTCTTTGAATACTTATGGATTTCTGTATTGAGTACTTCTCACATGAAAAGAAACCCCTAAGCAAGGCTAGGGGCAGCCTGAGTCTATAAGTATAAACACAAATATTTAGAAAGCAACAAAATAACTTAAAATTAAAATTACTGAGAAGTATTGAATCCTTAAAGATAAAGTTCTTTGTTTGCTTGTGTTTTTTCTCTTTGTTTTGTTTCATGTTTTTGAGACACAGAATCACTCTGTTCTAGCTGGCCTAGAACTTTCTAGGTAGACTAGGCTAGACTTAAACTTGCAGAGATCAACTTGCCTCTGCCTTCCAACTTCTCGAACTAAAGACTACTATGCCTGGCAAAGAAAAGGTGAGAGTTTTTTGTTGTTTGTTTGTTTGTTTGTTTGTTTGTTTGTTTTAATCTTTTAACTCATTTTTTCACGTTTGTTAGTCTTTTCTGACACTGAGATTTCTTAAGGACTTTTGTACATCTCAAGTATCAGGAAAACATCTGAAATGCTGAGAACTTTTGGCAAAGAAGCTCCCACTGTCTGTAGAATAAGAACTAGTATCCAGGAAGGCCAAGTCACAGTCAGACGCCTTGAACTTCAATATCCAGTCTCTCTTTCTTAGAAGGATAAAGATAGAAAAGAAGTCAGGTACCAAGGCCACAATCATGTTTGCTTAGCGAAGCCCTCATTAAAACACCATCTTGTGGGGTTTGGGAAGCCCCTGAGTTACAAACACATTCTAGTGGTTAGTGGGAGCTGCACTCCAGTACCAGGAACACAAACTTGAATGCTGTGGAACTTTCCAGATTTCTTCCTATATAGATCTTTATCTGGATTTTCATTTGTGCCCGTTAAAATAAGCTGTTATAGTTGGGGCTGGATAAACAGCTAAGTGGGTAAGAGCACATACTGCTTTCCGAAAGAACTCAA
Source organism: Grammomys surdaster (assembly GCF_004785775.1). Taxonomy (NCBI): domain Eukaryota; kingdom Metazoa; phylum Chordata; class Mammalia; order Rodentia; family Muridae; genus Grammomys; species Grammomys surdaster. The sequence goes on from NW_021604587.1 coordinate 12,050,506, forward strand.
GTTCAGTTCTCTACAGCACTTATGTTGGATGGCTCACAGACACCTGTGATTCCAGCTCCAGGCATCAAGTCTTCTGGCTGTCACAGGAACCTACACACAGAGACACATTCATATGCTCATAGTTCATAGATCTGAAGGAAAGGGGCTTACATATATACAAGAGTTACTGTCTTAGTTAGTACTTAGTTACTGTCTTTATTGCTGTGAAAAAATATCATTACCAAGGCAACTCTTTTAAAGGACAACATTTAAATGGGGCAAGCTAACAGGTTCAGAAGTTCAATCCATTATCATCAAAGCGGGAAGCATGGCAGCATCCAGGCAGGCATGGTGCAGGAGGATCCAAGAGTTCTATATATTGTTTGGAAGTTAAACAGGAGAAGACTGGCTTCCAAGCAGCTAGAAGGAAGGTCACTCAAAGCCCACCCCCAGAGTGACACACTTTCTCCAACAAATTTGAAACACACACACACACACACAATCTTGCAAAGTTGTTTTTAGTAAAACAAAAATCAAGCAGAAAAGGTTAAGCCTGCCATGAAGAGGCAAACTGCAACAGGTAGAACTATTAGGGTAAAATAAAACTGTTCACATATTATTTGATAGTGTGGACTAGAGCTGCGTTTAAACTCAAAGTAGATTAGACAATGAGGGTTTTACCTATGCACTCACTGAGAAGAGGAAGAATTTGCTACTTTGATTTTTGCCCCTTGTTATATTCTTATTTTCTCCTTTTTGGTTTCTGGAAGATAGTTATCTCTAAATCTTAGCATCCTAGTCATTAGATTACCCAACAGAAAAATGGAATCTGTTGCTCTCAAACTGGGCTATTCAACAAAATCACCCAGCTATTTTCCATGGTCTGTTGAACTTCCTCAAGATTCTGAGCCCTGTGTCTCCCCAAAACTTCTATAGGTGTATCTAATTTATATACATATATATGTATATATATACACATATATATAATTATACACACACGTATATATATGTGTGTGTATATATGTGTGTATATATACATATGTGTGTGTGTGTGTGTGTGTGTGTGTGTGATTTCTTTTTATGAAGCTGACATGTTACCTACTTCACTAGCAAGGAGCCCTCCTGAAAGTTAGAATGTTGGCTGAGAACAACAGGTGAAGATTTTTTTTTTCTGATCAAGACTCTATCTCCATTCTGTGAGCATTATATTTTATTTCAGTTATTATAAATAAGCTACATACAAAATAGAAAATATAATACAATGAGCATCCAAATACTCAGGATCTGGTGGAAGAAATAGCACGTGACAGATAAGATTGTTCTTTAGTGAGATTCTCTCATAAGCTGTTGCCTTCTCTCCCTGTTGATTGCATCCACGTTAGATTTACTTATATGCAATTCATGTTTCTGACAACTAAGCTGTATAATTCTAGCAGAGCTGTACAACTTTATCACTACCTACTTCAGAATATTTTCAACATTGAAAGAAACCCAATTACCCTTGGTCAGCTCTCTCTATTTCCTACCAGCCCTCCAACTCCAGTCATAGGCCATCAACAATCTGCATCCTATCGTGAGGTATAAGCATGGTCTGGATATTATACTATTATGGTGTTGTATAATCTGCTATCTTTCGTGACTTCTTTTTCGTTTAGTGCAATGCAGTCAAGATTTGTCCACAGTTTCTCTATCATCCCACATTTCTGTTTATTTCTTTATCAGCTCATGGACCTCAAGGCTGTTTCCATCGGAGGCTACTCTGAATAGTGTCCCTTGTATGAATATTTAGAATTCTCATTTATAAATATATATGTGAACATATGCCTTTAGTTTTCTTGAGTGTATATCCAGAAGTAGTAACTCTGGTTCATGTTAGCTCTTTGTTTAACTCTTTAAGAATTTGATTTTGATACCTATAGTTTCTGTGCATTTCTTTGCTTATCCTCCTCTGTTGGTACTTTTGAACACATGCTGAAATACTATGTGCTAATAAACTAGTACAGTATTTCCATTTTACACAGAGCATAGCCTGCAATACTATTCACAAGTCTATAAATCCAGCCATACACACATATTCAGAGTTAATCACTAACATTCACTGAATTCGCTCCTCGCTTCAACCATTTTCTGTCTGTTCCCTACTTGTATAATTTCCAGTGTAAGTAAATAACACACCTCCCCTTAATGTAACACTGGAAGCTCACAATAAAAATGCTGTTCCTTGCTTGCATAAAGTTCCAGCTCAAGAATTCTGGATAGAGAGCTTCCCTAGTGAGTGCTGACTCATGATCACAGCCTCTTCCTGAATCATTGTCATTTCCTACTTCTTCCTCAGTCTGTCACTGAGAGATCCAGCTGAATGCTATTCTGCAAAGTATGCTCAGAAGCAACTTTTTTTTTTTGGACAGAAGATAGCCATCATTTAATTCCTTTGCAGTGGTCCAAACTTTGCTATATGACCCCAAATTAACTGCATGAGAAACTGGTAAATACAGTCTCTATCTTCTGAGGGATGAATCGGGAATGGATACTATCCAGCCAGTCTCTAACATGAGCATTCTTAACTCTAACTTCTGCTAACTATAAACAATACTGCTTTGAACATTGCTGAGGATGTGTTTGTGTGAATCTCAGTTACACTAGAATATGTATCAAGGGATTTGGGACCTACATTGCACATTGCAATTCTACAAGATACACTAAAAATTGTTCTTTTAGGTGGTTTGTTCCACACAGTAGTGTGGGATGGATGCTATATATTCTTGTCAGTCATTGATTGATGTAGCTGCCCGAGCTGCCTCACATTGAGGGGCCACTTTGAAACGGCCCGTTCTGCTGCTCCGGTCCGCGGGCCAGAGCCTAGCAAGACAGAGAGTGGGGGCGAGAGACGAGAAGAATGGAGAGAAGACAGGGAGTCTGATCAAGTCTCTCAAGTCTCTTTATTGGAAGGAAACCCTGGGTATTTATACCCTTTACCACGTGCCTTGCCCTCGTGGACATGCACAGCTGAAGGCACTAAGTCATGTGCCTTGCAGTGTGGAGACCACATGCGCCTAGCTGCTGGCGGCACTAAACAGCAAAATAAGATATGTGAGAAAAACAAGATGTTTATCAGAGTGCGCTCAGCTGTTGTGGGCTGTTGAAAACAAGTCTCTTGTCAGGGTATATGGCTCGAGATGGCTGCAAAGATGATAGCCGCTTTTGGCTAGGAGTCGGCTCACAACAGATTGATATTTGTCAATATCTTTCATATCGATATCTTATACTAAAGATATTGATTATCAAAAGGCGGAAATGAGATGGTGCTTGAACCGGAGGCTTATAGAATAATAAAAATATAAAATGTATAAAATAGAAAAGAATGTTTGGGAGACAGACTAAATCACCCACCAGATATGTTTGCATTCTAGCCCCTAGAACTACAAAGTCACATTTGTTTATGTTGTGAATGGACTTGGTAGATGTAGTTAACTGAAAATCTTCACAGTGTATAGAGTATCCTGCATAATCCAGGTGGGCACAAAGTAATCTCAAAAGTACCTACAAGACACACTAAAGAGAGATAAACTCAGTGGAGAGATGGCTCAGTGATTAAGAGCACTTTCTGCTCTTTCAGAGGATCTGGTTTTGATTCCAAGTACACACGTTGTAGCTCACAGCCTATAATCCCTTTTCTAAGGGATCTGATACCCTCTTCTAGTCTCTGTGGACCTTGCACACATGTGGTACACCAACAAGATGGCTGTCAAAACATCTATATAAAAATTAAAATTTAAAAAGAAAGTGAGAGGATACCTCACTGAGAGGATAGGCAATGCTGGATGTAGAGATCGGAATGATGATCTCTGAAGATGGCGGGGTCACAAGCAAGGACCATAAGTGTCCTAGCTTTCTATTATTGTGATGAAATGTCAAGACCAAAAGCTACAAGGATAATGGGGCAGGTGAAGGTTTATTTGGCTTACACATTCTGATAATGGTCCATCATGAAGGGAAGTCAGGGCAGGAACTCAAAGTAGGAAACTGAAGGCAGGAACTGAAGCAGAGTAATAAAGGTTGCATATGGGCTTGTTCTTTATGGCTTGTTCAGTGCCATCCTCCCTTTTCTTTTGAGACAGGGTCTCATTTTTTTAGCTATCGATGGCTTGGCACTGTAGACCAGGTAGGCCTTGAACTCACAAAGATCTGCCTGCCTCTTCCTCTCCAGTGCTGGGATTAAAAGTGTGAGCCACCACACCATGTGCTGAGCTTGATTTATTATACAACTCAAGACCATCTTCCCAGCAGCTGTCAAGAACTCCACTCCCCAGACTTGCTTTGGAGAAATGGAGGCATTTTCTTCACTGAGATTCCCTCTTCATAGATGACTGTGGCTTGTGTCAAAATGACAAACAGTTCCCCTATCAAAAGTGGAAATATCAAGGAAATGTTAATTCTCCTTGAGACTTCAGACAAAACAATTGTCATCATCCTGGCTTTAGACTTGAGGTATCATTTGGGAACTGTAAAATGACACATTTGTTTTAAGTTTGTGATAATCCCTCTATCCACAAGAGGACACTGACATAATGGCAGTTCTGAGAGCTCAGAAACAATGGACTTCCAGTTCAAGGAGAGACCCTGTGTCACGACAATAACAATGAACAATGAGTAGTTTGGGCAGGAAAATAGTATGAGTAAAGTTAACGTCCTCAATAAAGCTATAGTGATTGTCAAAGACATTAAAGCAATTAAAGAGAAATGTCTCATCTGAACTGGGACAATGGGAATAATTCTTCAAGGGCCAAGACCTGTCAAAGTCTCTAGAAAGTAAGATTGTATGTTGGTTTCCAAGAGAGAGTTCCCAAAAAAAAAGACAGAGCTTCTGGACACCCTGCACTAATAGGACCATCTATGGAAGTATGTTTCCCAGGTACGCCCACAAGGCACACACAGGTTACCGTGCATGTGATCCATGCGAGTCAGGCTACATATGGAGTTCCTAGGTGAGCTGTACAAGGTGCTATGAAGGTAAGTGCCAAGTTACAGTGGAGATAACAGAATTCGGTAGATGCCAGTTACATGAGACACCTAATAAGGGAAACTACAAGTAGAGACTGGAGCCCAGCTCTGAGAGAGGCTGTGAGTCTGACATTGAAGCTGTATGTGCAGACCTTTCCCCTGTCTACTGCTATCCAGATCATTGACCATGCACCTGCTGGAAGTAGGACTACAAGGTTTGGTATTTACCTGCTGGATTTAGGTCTTGCCTTGGTCTTGCCTTTCCTTGTTCTGTCCCCATTCTTCCCTTGTGTAATATGAATGTTTGCTCTGTAACGTTGTGCCCTGGAAGTATATTGCTTATAGCTTAGTTTTTGACTTTACAAGTTCTCGCAGTTAAAAAATTGCTTTGAGTCTCAGAAAACACTGTGGAATCTTTAACAGCACTGGAACTGTAAAACTATGGGGACTTTCAAAATGGACATGCCCCGATGGAGCACAAGAGCATCATGTTATGAGTTGAATGTGAAGGTCCTGTCCCACAGGCTCTGAGTATCCAGAGCTGGTGGCATTACTTGGGGAGCTTGTGGAGTCTTCAGGAAGCTGAGCAAACTGAAAGCAATCAAGCACTGATGCACATATTGAGATTTATCATTTGGCCTTGATTCTGTCACCCCCTCTACCACATAACAAGCAGATGCCACACGCCCCATCCACCGTAGTACCATCTATCATAATGCATTTCTCCACCAGGATGGAATGCTACTCCTACAATCACAAGCCCAAACAAACCCTCCTAAGATGTTTCTGTTGGCTATTTGTTCACAATCAGAAAACTAAATAACATAATAATATTGTCAGATAAATGATTTGTAAATTTTTTTTCACAATTTGTGGGTGCCTTTTCAGTCTTTAGCTAGAGGTCTTTTGACAAAATCTTAAAATTGTGACAAAGTGAAACTTATCTGTAAATTATCTATTTTTCTTTAGTTCTTTGTAGTTGAGGTTTACTATATAAGGCAAACTCAAGATCCTGCAGATTTCTTTCTTATGTACATTTTATTCTAAGAGCTTTACCGTATTAACTTCTAGATCAGTGTTTTTTGTTAACCTTCTATATGATGTAAGATAAAGGAGATTAAATTCATTCTTTTATTTTGGGATATTTAGCTGCCTGACACCATTTGTCAAAAATATTATTCTTTCAAGATTTATATACCCTGGCAACTTTGTCAAAAATTAATTGACCATAGACATGTGGTGTTTTCATGTGTGCATGTGTACTTGTGTTTCTGTTCATGTGTTTCTGTGTTTATTTATGTGACTGTGTATGTGTTTGTATGTGCATGCTCTCTCTCTCTCTCTCTCTCTCTCTCTCTCTCTCTCTCTCTGTCCCTTTCTCCCTCCCTCCCTCCTTCCCTCCCTCCCTCAGTCCCTCCCTCCCCCCTCTCTCTCTGTGCGCGCGTGCATGTACAAATGTGTGTGTGGGGGTGTGGTTACACGATTGACCTCTGGGATGCTATAGGGATGAAGGAGATGACTGGTGGTTCCTATGTTAAATCTGTATTCCATTTACTTTCATAATATAGAGATGCCAAGTTCTTTCAGCTGATGGGTGGTGCTTTACCTGTCCTAACTAGGTGTGTGGCCTTAAATGAGACTTCAGCATTTGATGTCTAGGTTTCCCCAAAATGACAGATGGGCTGAAAAGGGGACTTGCTGGGTTCTGAAGAGTGTTTCTATTTATTTTAATGCTCAGTTCTGTAAAAGACAACTCTAGCAGCTTATATTTCTCTTGCAGCTGATACTTCCATGTAGATATATAATTGCATCTCGATTGACTGAGAAGTGGCTTAGAGAAATTACAGGTACTATGTTACATCAGCTTTTTCAACATCTACTTAACGTGCGTTCATTTCGGAGAAGAACTATTCAGGAGTTGAATATATTTACTGTTGCTTCTTCCTTTTCTTCTCTTTTCTCCTGTTTTGAGTATAAGTACATATAAGGGGCCCCACTTCTCCCCATATTCTCTTAGGAAAATGGCCATTTCACAAGTACTTTAGTACATTTCACTTATTCAAATGTGCTGGTATGTGCCCTTATATGTCATCTGTGACACCGGGCTTGGTGGAGTAAATGAGCACTGATTTCCAGTAAAAGAAGTTTTATGATTTCAGGTACCCACATTCATGACTTCCGGATGACAATTTCTAGATACTAGGTACTTTAAAATGAGCTTCTCTTCTACAGTGATTTTTTTTTTAATAATACTGTCAAAACTCTTAGGTGTAACCTTTTTATTGACATTTTATTGTAAAAAAATAAACTATAAAGTATCACTATGATATTGCCATACTTTATATCACTTATATCAATTATGTTTGTCCACTTTTCTTATACCTTTGCTTGGATTCTTCTCCTCCCTAGATAATCTCCATTCCATTTCATGTCATTCATTTGTACACAGGCACAGACACAGACACACACACACACACACACCACATATTGTTCTGAGTTTGAGCTATTTACTTTACACAGTGATTTCTTTTATAGTACATTTATCCACAAACCACAATTCTCTTCTGAATAAAATTCCAATGTATAGATATTTAACAGATAATTTCTTTAATCATTCATCTGTTGATGAGTATCTAGGCTGATTCCATACCTAGGCTGTTGTGAATAGAAACACATGATTCTTTCATTCCTTGTCTTTGTTTTTCAATCATTTCAAAAAGCTTTGGTGCCTCTACATAATAATATCTTAAGATAAGGTTTTCATTTGATTATTTTTTAAAAATAATTTATTTATTTTTTCTCAAATTGTAATTCATCCACACAGGGGTTATAAACACAGAAAGGTAGGATGTGGGGAAGGGGATGACACTGGAGTGTGGGTGTTCAGGAGAATACATATATCTTCCAGAACCGGGTATCGGCTGGGTGAAGGTTCAGGAGACAGGTCACTATGACTCTGCCTATGACTCACTTGTCCTTATCTAAGTTGGTATTGTCTGCCAAGGCTACCTATTTATAAGGTCTATGACTACTCAAGCTGGTAAATTTCCATGGAAGCTGCCTGTTTACAATAGCTTATAGCCATCTGTTTCAATGTTTTTCCACAGAGACCCAAGACTTGGTGTTAGTATACATGTATGAAAGGTCTATTGCTGATGTTAGGCCTTCAGTGTGTAATTAGGGTTGCCCCTGACATCTCCTCCCTTCTCTAAGTATAGAAGGGCTGTGGTGAGTCTAATCTTTCGAAGGCGGGGATACCTTCACAAGATTGATTATTTTTAAATTCATGAAATGTCTGTGTGTTTCTGTAGTCAACCTTCATTTGTAGCATGGTTTGTAATTTCTAATTTGCTTTGTAGTCAATAATATTCTTAAATCTGAGTAATGTATATATATGGTTAGGATGTCAAACAGTCTAGAAGACTCTCCCTCATTTCATTCTTCTGTTGGTGACTATAGGCACAAACATTATTTTGATTTAAAATAATGAAGGTTCTCCCTTCTTGGAGGACTCTGTTTCATGAAGTGAACAACAAAACAAATGAACAAACAAACAAAAGAATAGAACACAAGCCAGGGTCATCTGTTTTTGATCATGGTGTTTTATCACAGCAGTAGGAAAATCAACAACTCTTAAACACAAAACACATTCATACTCAAAATTATAAAATGTTTTAATGTAAATTTGTCTTTTTACAAAGTTCCAACTTCTGGTAGGTAAGCATGTCAATGATATCTGGGGTCCCTGTAGCCTCAGTGCCTGTTAAGCAGATACATCCACACACTACTCTCTTCTCCTGCAAGTATGAGAAATCCACAGCGTACACTGATTATATGCCCTTTAGAGCCTCTTGCCTTTTCTTGTCTTTTCTAGGCACTGCAGGGTTCACCAGCTCATGACAGCCTCAAGCCCTTGTCTCGTTGGTACAAGCTGGTACACATCATATGCTGTCTGGACCATATGCTGCTTGCCTCTTGTCCCTTGTTTCTATACAAAGCATGGGGCAATATGAGATCCTGATTTTTTTTTTTTACATAAGACATTGCACAGAGAGAAGAGAAAATAATGTCCCACAGGGCTACATTTTAACTAGTGGGAATCAGGATCCAAATAAAGTCCTTGTTACTTTTTCTTCTATACTGACTGACCTAAAGTAACTTCCTTATGACTCTTAGAGAATAGTCTCATGAAAGCAGGGGAAGTCAGCCACCTTTAGTAGAGACCAGGTCAAAATTTTTTTCATAATGAACTTTTACTTTAGAGCTTCCTCATTCTTACTTCCTGAGATCATATTCTTGACTAAGCAGCTACGCTCAAACTTCCAGTATTTTTTCCTTCCTGCCATTTAAGTATCCTTCAGTTTGATTTAATCTCACTTGTATATGTATAGTGTGTGTATTGTGTGAGTGTGTATGTGTCATATCTCAAGCAATTAAAATTGAGATACTTTAGTTAAAATCATCATTCTCATTAGTCTGGTTAGTAAGGTTTTATTATGTGTAGATACTGAATTGAAGATCTTGTCAATATATTTTGTGACAGAAGGATGCTGAGTTAGTAACGCGCTTACAAAATAAGCATGGAACCTCAGTTTGGGTCCCCAGCACCCAAGTAAATAGCCACACTTCTAATCCTAACAGGGAAGAGGCAGCGATAGGAAGATCCCAAGAGCTTGCTAGCTAGCCTACTTAGCTAAACCAGTGGACTCCAGGGTCAGTGAGAGCATTTTTCTCAAAGAATAAGGTGGAGAGTGATTGACGGGGCCACCCAGAGCTGACCACTGGCATACACACATGTATGCACAGGAATTCACATATACATACATATAACTCACATTCAACTAAAATAAACATGAAATCATGAGCATGGAGAGACTGAGACATTTTAGCTATTCTAGCCAAAATCACTCACTTGCTTTAAATATACTATATAATATTTTATGTGTTATATAGGACTACATATATAAATTCTGAAATTTGTCATATGAGATTTCAGTATATTTATTTATAGTTTAATACATATGAAACACATAGTGAAACATTTAAATAATAATTAAATGTTAATATGTGCATGGGAATATTATATAATATGAATAACACTGATTAGATGTTAGTATAAATTAAATATTAATTGTATTCAAATAGTTAGTTCTGTAAAAAGATACTTTTGACAAGGCAACTTTTTACATTTTTAAAATTATTTTATTTATTTACATTCCAGTCATTGCCCCCTATCTGTTCCCATTCCCACAGTTCCTCACCCCATTCCTTCTCCCCCTTGCCTCTGAGAGGGTGTTCTCCTCCAGAGGCCTCCTCCTCTCTGGAGCCTCATTCTCCCACTGAGACCTGACCAGGCAGACCTCTGCTATATTTATGCCAGGGGGCTCGGATCAGCTCAGGTATGATGACAGGGCAGCCTTTTAGACAAAGCTTCTTTGCAAGCTTCCTAGTGGTTTTGAATTTATGAAACAGTTTCATAAGAATCTAAACTTATACATTTATAAGAATGTGGTAGTTATGTGTATTTATATTAAAACATATGTTTATAGAACATAGTTATGTATGTAATGTACATTTTAGAAGAATCATCTGTGCATACCATGCTAATTCCCCGAACAGGTGTATGTTTCTGCCTAGTGTCTCTTCTCCTTCTTTCTGAATTTTCAGAAAGTGCCTTTATGTCATTTGTTTCCAGACTGACCCTCTGTAATGTATTTCATCTTATTCAGTGGCCTCTGCATCTGGAGATGAGGGCATGATATACTACTGCCTCTGACTCCAGAGTTGAGGGAGGTTCATGTCAGGACTCCAGTCAGCCATGTTTATGATGTTGATTTCTTTTGAAAAGCAGTTTATAATAGGTCACCTGTTAAAATATATGTTGACTTCTTGGAAAGCATACTGTAGGGATGGCAAAAGTCATTAGGCCAAGATCAGCCACTTCAACCATGGAGCAGTCAGAAGTAAATCTACTACAAAAGAACAACAAACCCTTATTATACATTCAAATAACAGATCCAGTGTTATTCCTTCATTTCTCACTTTCTAGTCATATTTTTCACTCTGTCAAAACTAGTCCTGCTTCAAGCACAAGGTCTGAGTACAGCCTCTCTGTCATCCTGCTGGCATGGAGTTCCAAAAGCTGGCTTAGCTTCACAGCACTCAGTCACAAACACTGATAGGAGACATTTTGAAAGTGGTGCTATTGCTAGCTTAGGCTGAAACTTTAAAAACAAAAGTGACCTTTAACTATAAGCTTAGAGCTCAATGCAAATCATTTGGTTGGAAAAGGAAGCTGCTAGAAATTTAAATGAGAGAAAGAGATAAAGTGAGTTATCTCCATGAAAATGAGAGCCTCAAAGCAGTGTGGACCTCAGAGAGGAAGGAACTGTTGACCTAGCCCAGAACTGATGCCAGATAACCCAGAGAAGGACTAGGGAAGACAGCTTCATTTTACTAGAAGCTATTTTAATATTAATAATACAATAATTAAGACTACGCCTTGTAGTCTTCTCTCTCTTGTATGTTTATAATAAATTTATGGTTATGAAATCTCAGTGCCTTCATCTGTCACTTACACAGGTGACACTTTTCTACAGGTGTCAATCTCATTTCTTTATTCTTTTCCCTCCACAGAAGTCTCCATTTAAAACCTGCTCGCTCACCACATTCATTTTTCATTCTGGCCAAATCTCCATTCCAGAAATATTGTGGGAAAACATTTACAAGATTGTTTCCAGATTATTACATTAATAAATCATTTATCTACCTTGTTAAAAGTATCTATTTTAAGTTAAATATCCACAAAACATTCACTCTTCATGTGAGATCTTCATGATCTCAGGGTGAGTCTTCATCAGTGCAGTAGTGTTTTGGGTTGTAACCATTTCAAAGTATGGTCTCTATAAATCAAAGGAAAGCCTACGGGGTCTCCTAGGACACACATGAGGGGGGATGCTGGCACTGGACACAACCCTCATTCTCATTATTATTCTGAAACCGTATTGTGGACTTGTCCCACGTTTTAATTAAACGATTTCTGGCTATTTCTGTATGCTGTTGTAAAATATGCCTATCTTGATCATGTGTGCTCCATTTTAGAGACACAAACAATAAAAGAGAAAGTAAAGAACGTTCAAAATAATAATCAAATAATAGTCCTTTTACCTATTACATAGCCAAAAAAGAAAAAAATAATTATTGAGTAAACTTACATACTGGCCAAACCACCTCCCTTCAGACTTGAGCCTGTTGTGTTATGGACTGCAGTGTCACAAAGTTTTCTGCTCTGACAAAACACAATGTTTTAATTATGAAAGGCAAAAGACTTCTAATATTTTTTTAATACATTCCTACATGTTTATGGATAGTACAGTGTTAGAATTTTTGTTTGTTCATGTTGTTCTTTGAGTTGTTGACTTGAATGTTACAAAACAAAATTGACATGAAGTCTGGATTGGGACAAGACAAAGTGTCAAATGGCTTCTAAACTGTTCCCAACTATAGTCTGCCATTTTGCAATATAAAAGTGGTATCCTTGGTGTTGACAAATATAAAACCAAAATATCAATCAACTTTGGAAAATGCCAAAGACGTTTTCCATCCAGCAGTGCTGGATATTCCAACAGGCTTTGATTCTTTAATGCAAAATAAACAAGCATATTATCTTGTTAGTATGTAAATGAGCTTTCATCTTTAATAATTTGTAAAACTATGTATATATGAAAGCTTTATTGGAGCATAATGTCATTATGATATTTCTCAGTAAATGTTTGGTTTGCATATACGGCTGCATCTTGGGTCATAAATATGAGGAAGCTGAAGCAGTGTGAGGAAGCCTGCCTTGTAGCATGGTTGCTTTCCCTAGACACCCTTACTCATCTCTGTTGAGAACTTCCAGACATCCCCATGTTGATGAATCCCTGTCCCCTGCCTTTAAACAAGAGCTCCACCGTGTTAAAATCTACATCCTTACTCATACACTAGTCTATGAGACAAATCAACACTGACCTGTTTAAGTGGAGTTCTGAACTTCCCCCAGCTCTAGTCTCCTCTTACATATCTAATAAAAATAAAAATAAAAATAAATATAAATGAGCAGCACACAGTTGGTCTCAATGAAGAGAGAGTCCTATGACAATTTCCAGCTCATCTTCCTTTCTCTCTACCACCACACTGTACACTACTTCACCACTTTCCACAGTCCTGCACTAAACCCAGCATAATTTCTTATCCATCCCCTGTACCAACTCTCACAGTGCCATGCTTCCCCACCCCTTAGCCACTCTGTTCGCCTCACAAGGTAAGGTCTTGTTTGCACACAGGTCTGATTGCTGTTACCACCCCACTTTTCATGCTCCGGTATTTTTTCTCACCAATTTGGAATAGTTTAAACCTTTACGTTAGCAACCTACAACCTAGCTATGTTTCTCTAGCCTAGCATTGGGCTGAAGTCGCTGTACTGTAGTCATTGTCATTGTCCTTCAGTTTCCTGGAAACAAAGTTTTCCACTGGGGATATTGTCACTGCTGTCCTCTTTATATTTCCATTTAACTTGACTTGTTTTCATCCTATAGAACTCAGCTTATTAGGACATTCTGATAGACGTAAGTGTCTTCTCTCTCCCCTTTCTGCTTCTCTCTTATGTAGGAGGAGCTTTGGTTGGTTGTATTCTGCTTTGTTTACCTTCTTTCAGAGAAGGTCTTGCAGTTCATGGACTTTTCTGAGTAATATCTACATCCCCAGAAGTTGCATCCGTTCTTTATTTTTGATGCTTAAATCTCCAGAGTCTGGCTGCAGGGTTCTTAGCATTTAGGTATTCAGTTAGTATTTGGTAAGACATGGAATGATATATACTAGGCCCCTGCTTTCTGTAGCATAAAATATGTCATAGTATAAACATGTATACATTAAATGATTAAGTTATAATGAAATCCCTAGCTAGGCATACCCACTGTTTAAAATGGACACATGATTGTTTTGAGATTAACTGAACCCTTTCTTACCTGACTTGATATGAAGCCCACTCCACAGAATACATGTCTGATACTGTGAACCTGCCCAAAAGCGTATAGCCGGGAGATCACAGGTCATTGAGGGGTGAATGGGAGGGATTACCACCACCGATGTTTTGCTACCAGGACATGTTGATGAGCCGCCTTTCATATTCTGAGACTATACTGCTTTCAGCCTTGAACAGAGGCTTCTTTTAAATAAAGTTAATGCAGAGACTCAGACCTGAGCAAAGTGAGGAGAGTAAGCAATGAATGTTCAGTCCCAAGTTGGGCATCTAGCTCTATCACTCTGTCTAAGGCTCAAGCATCACTGCAGAGAGAGCTGTAAGTGTGGTGTACAGAGAAGAACACTATAAAATGCTGACTACTGGTTATCACATAGCCCATTGTATTCAAGGGCACATAGCTCAAAAGACCTACACACACACACACACACACACACCTACATTCAAATATCCAGGCAAGCATTCACACATGAAAGCAGAGAGACTATTTAGGAAGCAGCAGGAACGGGAGGGGATGGCAGAGTGTTATGGAGTGAATATTGTCATAGCATATCATATACATATATGAACTTGTCAAAAAATAAATTTTAAAAGTTATAAGCTAATCCATATCAAATATTTTTTTAAAAAAGGGATTTCTTACACACTTATGTGCAAAGTCATATATTGACTAGAACATATGAATTACTAAGCACTGTGTAGAAGAGCAGCACTGGTTCTTATATCCGACTGGACACATATTCCCACCCCCAGGAATTTTACTAGGTTTCTTCATGGAAATGACAGTGTTGAATATGAAAAACATTTGATTTTAAGTCTCCCCAAACTATTGAATTTTTAAATCTTTGACATTTCTATGCTACAAAACAGAATATATATTATGCTTCCTAATTACAAAAATTTTATCATAATTTCTATGGACCATACACCCCTAAAGGATCAGTATATTTTCCCCATGATTTGGTATCTAAAAAGAAGCTAGTTTTTATGAAGACTTGTTTTCAGCAAGGTTGGGAGTGAGTCTCAGACCTTCTTATTTTCAATAGTAACCATGAATAATTTAAATGGTATATGCCATTTTAAAGTCATTTAAATCCCAAGTAAAAAAGTGCCCAGAGATTCTTTTTTATTCTTATTATTCTTAAATCTTTTTTTACACATCCCATACCTCCTCCACACCCTTCCTCACACCACCTACCCTCCACCCCACTCCCACCCCCTGGCTCCAAGAGGATGTCCCCACCCTCCACCTCCACCCCACCAGACCTCCTCACTCCTTGGAGCCTCAAGTCTCTTGAGGGTTGGGTGCATCTTCTTTCACCGAATCAAGACCCGGCAGTCCTCTGCTGTATAGGTGTTGGGGCCCTCATGTCAGCTGGTGTATGCTGCCTGATTGGTGGCTCAGTGTCAGAGCAATCTCGGAAGTCCAGGTTAGTTGAGACTGCTGGTCTACCTATAGGATCACCTTCCTCCTCAGCTTCTTCCAGCTTTTCCATAATTCAACCACAGGGGTCACCAGCTTCTGTCCATTGGTCAGATGTAAATAACTGCATCTGATTCTTTCAGCTGCTTTTTGGGCCTTCCGGTGGCAGTCATGCTAGGCTCTTGTTTGTAAGCACACAACAGTATCAGTAATAGTGTCAGGCCTTGGGGTCTCCCCTTGAGCTGGATACCAATTTGGACCTGTCACTGGACCTCCTTTCCCTCAGGATCTTCTCCATTTTTGATCCTGCAGTTCTTTCAGACAGAAATAATTCTGAGTCAGTGTTTTTGACTGTGGAATGGCAACCCCATACCTCTATTGATGGCCCTGTCTTTCTACTGGAGGTAGACTCTACAAATTCCCTTTCCCCACTGTAGGGCATTTCATCTAAAGTCCCTCCCTTTGAGTCTTGAGAGTCTCTTACCTCCCAGGTCTCTGGGACATTCTAGAGTGTCCCCCTACCATTTTATCTCCTGAGGATGCCTGTGTCCATTGTTTCTGCTGGCCCTCAGAACTTCAATCCTGTTTCTCTCTTCTCCCAATACCTGATCATATTCCCCTCCTCCCCTCCCTTTCCTATTTTCCACCCAGCCCCCCAACCCCAGTGATTGTTTTTTCTTCCTCCCAAGTGGGATTGAGGCATGCTCACTTGGGCCCTTTGGCTTGTTTACCTTCTTGAGTTCTGTGGATTTTATCCTGGGTATTCTGTACTTTTTTGACTATGATCCACTTATTAGTGAGTACATACCATGTATATCCTTTTGGCTCTGAGTTACCTCACTTAGGATGATGTTTTCTAGTTCCATCTATTTGCTTATGAAACTCTTTAGAGAAATTTACTTGAGCAGGTGAATACTTTTCAATTGTGTGAAAAAACAATTGTATGAACACTTTCTATGTAGATGCAGGAAACAAAGTTGGTGTAGTTCTTGCATCTTGGAATGTTTATGAATATGTGACTGTTCCCAATGGGAAACATGCCACCAGTCTTGGTCTTTTCTGCATGAAGACTGATTTCTTTTGTACAACATACTAATGGATTAATTTTAGATTATGAATTCTCAGGGGAGATTGTATGACCTAAAATTTGTAGCACACACCTGGGGGTATCTATGGAAGCTCAATATTCTATACAGAAAGGCAAAGTTCTCTGAGGGTGGAGCAGAATTCTAACCATTGTGTGTTGGGTATGGGTGTGTTGGGATGGGACTGGGTGTGGGCACAATGTTTTGAACTCTGTAAAGTTTACCCTTGGGTTATTCAAATTATTCTGATTCAAGTTATTCTGATTTCTCTGCCCTTATATCTTGCTTCAATCCAGACATGAGATTTCAATGCTTATACCAAGAATCTCCTGTCTCAAGTTTGTGTAAATAGTTCTTATGATTTATTCTCTGCCTTGTCAATAAATGTTGATCACTCAGTGGCTATGCAGAATAGAGAATAGGGTGGGATGTCTGCTAGCAAGAAGAAGGAGAGAAGGAGGGTGTATTCAAGGGGAAGACAAAAGAATTGGAGTGATAAACAGGATTCCAATGAGCTAGATTCATAATACTATGCAAGTATTATGGGATAGGCCTGGGAGGTAGCTAGATAATCAAGGAAGTTTAAGATACGTGATTTGACCGCTCAGCTATTGAGGTGCAATCTTAAATAAATCTTGCTTTATTTGTGAAGTTATTCGGGATGTGCATAAGGTAAATAAATACAGCAGCCGGATTAATTCACTATCTACATTTAGGTTAAGAATAATTCATTTACAGCTGGATCTCAAGCGAGAAAATATTTGCAATAGGAAAAGGAGTGACAGGAAGACAAAAGCTATCCAAGTATCTCTTCCACTGAAGTCATGGAAGTCATTTCCAAGACAGTGAAACAGGATGTGCTTATGGTCCCTACTCCATTCTTAGTTCCATGATGCTCTCATTTTGAGTTACTAGACTTTATGCTCTCCCATGGTCTCATGCTGGATTCTCTTGTGACCAAGGATATCTCCACATTCAGCATCACCTCAGTCTCCTTTGTCTAGGGAGCATCGTCTGTGTTATCTGCCTGTCAGCTATCTGCCAGAAGCTCAATTGAGTCATATTGAGTCATATGCTGTCTGGTTCCTAGAAGGATTTCAGTTGCCAACTTCATCTTGATCTAAGGTTAATTATATCTCCTGTAATCTCCGAGTTTCTCACATAGTTTTGCTGTCTGCTGCCAGGGATCACTACTGTAGCATGAACTAAATAGAAATGGAGTGCCAGTCATCTCTGATATGTTCATTTATTCTGCAGCTTTCTAGTCAAATATTTTTCTTTGAGTTTATTTCCTAGAGGTCTGTTATTATTAAGTGGTCTCAAAAGAATTTGCTTTCATTTAAATTGAAGATGTGTTCAAAGATGTGTCTGCTAGAAGTTACTCTTGTACTTAAACGATTCATGGAAATTCTCGGTTAAATTCTTATGTATAAGTAAGACCTCATATTATTCATGACTGGAAAATAGTAGTTTCTACAGTCTGTTCATGAAAATCTCCCGAGCTATAGCTCTGTTATAGAGCTCTGACTTCTTGAGAGGAAGTGTGTTTTCAGTCCAGGCTACAGTTCCAAGGATTCTGTTCACACTGATTATCAAGTTTCTTCCCAACACCCAGAAATGGTAACATCCTGCTTCTGTTTCCCTTACCGAAATTTCTGTACTTGGGACAGAGCCTTTAAATACTTGTCACATCTGCATTTCTTTTTTCGGTAAAAATAAAGGCATGCAGAAATTATTCCCCAATGTTTATGAACTTATTCACTCAATGAGCAGGGCATGCTCTGTGTACAGCAAGGATTTTAGAAAGGGATCCTGTTCCTAAGAAGTGCTTATGACCTGATAGTGGAGACAAGGATAAATGTAAATAAAAATAACAATATAATGAAAGCTATGGGATATAGAGAAGATATCTTGACACACCTGTAATCTATCACTCAAGAGACTGAAACAGGAGTAATACTCTGAAATCAAGGCCAGCCAAGACTACATAAATGAGCAGCAGGCCAGAATGAGGTATATAGAAAGACCCTATCTCAGACATTCCTTTGAGGGGGGGGGAGGGAGGGAGAGTGAGAGATGGAGAGGATATAAGAATATATTTCATAAACGAAATTTCTGTGGGGTCAGTCATCAAAGAATCAGAAAAAAATCCCATGTAGGTGTGTTTATCAGCTTCAGTGAAGCCTCTGGGATGTGATTCTATTAACAGAAGACCTCCAGATAATTGCTTCTGTAATACCCATCACCCTTTCTCTTATTTCTAACAAGCTTATAGGCCTTAGTTATGAAAGAAAATACACAAGAGTGGGTGTAATAGTCCAGTTCTGAAGAATAATTACTCTTCCTATTTGCTATCATCATCAACAACAACAATAACGTCATCATCATTTGGAGGAGAGATCAGAGATTGCTAGTGCCTGGATGCAGCTCTTGGTAAAAATTGTGTACAGGAGAGGCAATATTGCTGATATGTACTGAAAAATTAGGAGTATATGGTTAGGACTTAAGAGTGATACACAGCCTAAAAGTTGTGGTTGAAGTTACTGAAAAAAAAAATGTATGCAAGAAGAGAAAGCAGAAACAGTGCCGAATATCAGCTTTTATCATTCTGCAAATGAAGCAAAGATTTAAAAGCTGATCCTTATGAAGAAGAAGAAAAAAGAGAAAGAAAATTGTGGGCTCCATGAGCTGTGGCCCCTTTGTTCCCAGGGCTGGAGAGAAGCCTCTGAGGACAAAGTCTTGGTTCCTTTGCTTTTGGAAAATAAGAAATTAACTTGACCTTATTGTGGGAAGAATATCAGTGGACAATAACAGCAGATGGCACAGGTAGGAGTTTCTGTGGAAAGTTGTCATCAGATGTGCCTTCTTTTCTTACTATTGATTTGAGATCAAGTAAGGCAAACTAGGATTCTTAGCAAAGTGATTGATTACAGAGGCCAGTCTCCCATTATACGGTGCTCCTGTCACCTCACATCCCTCGGAAAGGGTTCTCTCTACCCCTTCTCTGCTTCTGCTCAAAGTACAATTCATCTCTCCTGGGGACCTTTTGATTCTATTTGCTTCTTTTAACATGTAATTAATTAATTATATGGATCAATTTATTTAACATAATTTAATATAAACACTTAATTTATTCAATATAGTTAAATATAAATAATTCATCCTGTGCATGCACGCCTGTGTGTGTAAGCAGGCATATGCCATGGCATGCTTCCAACATCAGGAGACAACTTTCAGGATCAAGTTGTGCCTTCCACCTTTGTAAGGTGAAGCATCTCTTGTTTCTGCTGTGTAGTATACTCCAGACTGACTTGATGATTCTAGAACACTATCTCCATTTACTGTCTTTCAATAGGAATGCTGGGAATAAGCATAGGTGTCACCGCAACTAGATTCTATATATTCTAAGGGTCAAACTCAGGTAGTCAGAATTGTGTGGCAAGCACTTTTATACCCACTGAGCCATCCCACCTGCCTCCCATTTGGTACTATAGCTAAGGAAAATGGATTCATTTTAATTATATAAGGTGATCGAGGAATGGCATAGTGTCTTCTGTTTCAATAAAGTTGAAACCTTAACCATGATCCTCAAAATCTCCAGCTAGGGAATTCAGTCATTAGGATCTCAAATCTTATACACTACAACCAGTGGAAGAGCTTCTGAGAGGTACTATGTACTTTGCCTCAGCAGAAGGAAAGAGGTCTTCTACCACTCATGGGAAAACTGGAAGCTGAGGTAGAAAGATCCTGGAGAATGAATCTCCTGAAATGAAATACATTGCCGCTCAGTTTCCTCAAACTGATGTATATCCTGTGCCTGTATCTTGGCTGTTGAAAGGCTTCCATGACTTTCATCAGTATATTTTGTAAATGTATATGGTTATATATAAGAGTAAATAGGCCCTTCAGTCATTGGAATCTTTTTTAAAGCACTTAAAAAGTCTATGGGTATATATATATATATATTCCTAATTGGGATCATTCTTAAGGTGATTGAGGACAACTAAGACAGAATGAAAGAAAGGACTCTTGTGGGAGGGGGAGGGTTCAAAAGAACTGGGTCCAGGGGAATGAGTGCTGTTTGTGGGTAGAGGGGATGGGGCTTCTCAAAGAAGGTTTTCCATGCTACAGCTCTACTAGACAGTATTCAATGAAATCCCTCTTCTAGAAAGTATTCAGTGAGACAGCTGTTTTTGATTCAGGGTGAATAGGGCTATATAAACCTTGGGGAGTGGGTGGGAGTTTTCAGGGAGAGTGTACATTATTGGCTGGGGCTGAGGTGCTGGGAATGCTTCATTCACATGAAGAGGAATTCTAGATGACTAAACCTGTAATTTGACCAGGAGGCTGCCCTAACTCAATGGTGTTGGACCTGGGGGTCATAGGCTATGGGACAAGGAGGGAGCCAGCCCTGACTCCTGCTGGTCTCAAGATGAGATTGTCAAGGGTTGACTATGTCTCAACCTCACTCTTGCTCCAAGCCTGTCTCCCCTGGTTGCGCTTCTTCCACAGGTGGACAATCTTTAATTTTTTTAATTTTACATTTATCTGTGTGAGTGTATGCCCCTGTGTGGTGGTGTCCATAAAAGCCTGAAAGTAGCATCATATCCCTAGATCTAAGAGACAGGTGATTGCGAACCACCATATACAGGTGCTAGAAATTGAACTCAGGTCTTCTGGATGGGCAATAAGCACTGGTAACTACTGAGCCTTTGTGTCTCCAATCCACTAGAGAAATAGTTCTAAACCTGTGGGTCGCAACCCCTTTGGGAAGTCACATATCAATATCCTGAATGTCAGCTATTTATATTATGATTCATAATAGTAACTATGAAATAGCAAGAAAGTAATTTTATAGTTGGGGGGTCACCATAACATAAGGAATTGAAGTTGAGACCTACTGCACCAGGGTGACAGTCACTATGCCAGCCCTTTGGTGCTCATAATTGACTTGTACCAAATTCTAGAGGTTATTGAACAGGAAATGCCTTATCTTATCCTCTCCTAGAACCAGGGATAAATTCGGGAGAGCATTTGCTTTCCTTTGAATTCCAGCTCTTTCCCTTCTGGACCACTGTACATGGAAATGTGAAAAGATCCACTTGTATCTCAAGCCATCCTTAGGTACAGCATGACCTTCTGAGTTTTAGGAAGGTCTAATTTTCAGACTTCATAAGGTCACCTTGAATACTAATAACCTTTGATAAGAATCACCAGCTTTAGTTACCCCACTTGGTGGAAGATGTGAAAACGTGGCTTTATAGGAAGGTTTCTCCTTGAAAGATTTGAGAGTTAAAGGAGCTCTTAAACTCGAAGAACAAACACTGCTTTAAGAGTACTGTTTCACTGAATTGTCAGGCACCTGGTGTATACTTGGAAGGGAAGAGTGTCTCCATAATTATCTGTCTGCAAGAAATACAACCCTGGCAGCTAAAAGAAGCAAAAATGTCAGCTGCTTGGATGAAGGAGTTGTGATTTAGGCAATAACCTTTGTTGCATACAGTGTGCCACAATGGAAACACAACAGCACACGATTCAATTCATTTAGTCTAAATGGAACTGAGAACTCCTGACATAGCTCAGCTAGGAGTTTCCCTAAGGCCATTCCAGGAGGACAAACAGAGGGCTGGCTGTAAGCAGAGATCAGAAACAAGGAAAGGAAACAATTTCCACGAGGGTTTTTCTGAGATAACAATCAGCTTTCTCTATCCATCCATGGAGCAAAACCTCCTTATATAGGCTCCTTCTCATTCTTGTAGTTCTGTAGGAACTAGTGCTGTAGGTTCTCAGTCCTCAGCTTTGTTCAGTTGAAGGCAGTCGGCAGCTTGGGATTTGAGTGGAGATGTGAGAGAAGGTCATTCTGACTCCAATTTAGAACTTGTCTGGGGCTGTAAAGCATGGATGATGTTCTCAGACAAACCTTTTAGAATCTGTCTGGGTGAGATGTCAGTGAGTCTGTTGGGACATGTTGTTCATCAATGAGAGATTCTTGCATTTCTATAGGATGTACATTTTGATGATACCTTGCTTTCGTGATTCTCAGTTTAATGTCGTATGTTTTTTGTGCATTAGCCTTGAAGCTGTGGTCATGGCTATGAATGAGCCTGCTGTTAGCATCTACTGCTACAAGATCAAACTCAATAAAGCTAATGCTGTCTTTAATCTATATATGTTTAGAGAAAAGAAACAAATACTATGATTTTTATTTTCTACAAAGAAGACTGACTTCAATATACATATGACATATACACACACAGGATAGAAATAGCTAGTTTTGATCCAATTTTAAACACGACTATTAAATACAGCTAAATAAATTTTATTAGAAGGCAAAGTACTGAGTAATTAAAACACCCCATTTTCTCATACATTTTATTGTTGTTGATGCTTACATCTGTTTATATCTGTGTAGGAGAAATATTATACGACAGAGTGTGTGGCTATAGAGCTAGTTTCAAGTCTGCATTTACTGATACCAGGGCTTTTCCTTCTTTTTGCTTTTCTTTTGTAAAGCCACTCAAACATTTAAACATTTATGTATGCTCACAGGTAAATTCATGTGACCAAACCTTCAAGGTCATGCAAAGAATATGTCCTTGTGCATGCATGTGACAAATCCTGCCAGGTCATGCAGGGAATGTGTCAGTCCTTGCTGAGAAAGTTTAAGACATTCAACCTCTCCGCCCATTGCTTTGATGCTTTAGTATTTCTAATCTTTCAGTTTACAGGTAAGCATGGGAGGAACTCACCAAGTGGCTGTCTTGAAAGCATACAAGTAAGTATGTCATACCAACTGAAAAGGGTCTGAAATTGCAGTATGCGTATGTACAATTAGTGAAAAAAAAGAAAAGGCCATGAATTTGAAGGAGATCCAGGAAGGGTACATGAGAAAGGGAGAAATGATGCAATTATAATCTCAAATTTAAAAAAACTTTTTTGAAGAAACAAACACTGGCAATGATCAGGGACTCTGACTCTATCTTGGAATAGAATTACAGAATGAATACTTGAAAGAAACAAGAGAAGGCAACCATGTGAAAATCAAGAGGACAAGCATTCCAAAGGCAGAGAGTTCAACCAGTGCAAAGGTCCAGAGGTGGGGCCGTGCTGTTAGCAAGCTTCCTTAGGGCCTGGAATAGGGAAGAAGGGTTGAAGGCAGGCCTAAACAAGCATTTGGCTCAACCTATGACCCCTTCTTTTAACTTAAATATAACATTAAAGTAGAGGAATTTTTCTTGCTGTCCTCACCAGATGTATGAATGAGTACAAAATGCTTAAATACATTCATATAAGTAGCTATCAGCCTATTTAAAAACCCACAGTGTGGGACAGGCTAAGCATATCTATCATAGCTTGCACCTGGCATTTTAATTTTCCTCAAATCTATCATTTCTCTGTGTTAGGAACCTTCAGAGTCGTCTAGTCATTTTGAAATGTGTCATAAATGGCTGGTCGGACTATAGGATGCCATAGCTATTTGGCCAATTTAACTCTTTCTGGGACCTGTAATCTGACATCATCCTTTCCCTTTTCCTGTTACCTTCCCCAGTCCTAGTGACTACCACTCTCTTCTTCTGTGAGCTCACTTTGTACATTTTCACAAACAAGTGAAAAAGAATGTAGCATTTGTTCTTGAATTCTTTTCACTTACTGTGACGTCGTCCACCTCTGTTAAGGATTTCATTATTTTTATGAATGAATGATATTTGGCTTCGTGTATATACAACCACATTTTCTTAAGTCATTTGTGTACTCAGAGGCATGTTGGCTGGCTGCATATCTTAAAGAGGCAATCTTATTGATTATATCTTCTGATACATGTGGGTCTTGCATTATTTCTTCTTCCTGGAATGGGCCATTGCTCCTGGAAGCAGGTGGGAAGGCTTGTGGTCATGACGCAGCAGCTATCAGGATAAAGACCTAGGCAGTGAGAATGGAGCACAGATGAAAAAGAAGAGGGAAGTCTTCTAGCCCAGCGCTGATCGCTGGTCATGTGGCTAACTTGTCCATAGCTAGAGCAGACCAGTGTGTGTAAAAATTATAATTAATACTCTGTATATATTGATTAACATTGGGAGTTAATATGGAAGCAGTTATTCCTTAGCCAGCTAGTTCCCCAAATAACCACACAAAGACCATTTTAATATTTCAAAGCTTAGGCCTTGGTTGGGCAGGGTCTCAACTAGTTCATTTAAGTTAACCAGACCACCTAGCCCCATGCAATTGGGAACTCCACCTTCCAGGCCTTTAGTCATGTCTGTCTCTTCTCATGTCTCCTGGCAAAAAGGACCTTCCTACTTCTTCTTCCCAGAGTTCTTTTCTCCCTCTCAGGATGTCCACCTTCCACTTCCAGCCCAGCTAATTGACCATCAGATTTTTATTAAAGCCAGTCAGATAATGCCTTTAGGTAGGTAAAGCAGGACAGAGAAACAAATTCACTATGAATACCACAAATCAGAGGCCACCACCCTCTGATTTCAATGTTCTCCTGAAAACTCATTTTACACCACCATCCACAGACATACTATTTTAAGGATTACTTAGGTGTTAATTGTGGTGTGCTTGATGCACCATTGCAAGCAACAGCAGATGACTGAATACGCCAAAGTCTTGTGAATTGCTGACCTTGTCAAAGTCACTGGCAGCAGGATTTTATTTTTTGTTTTTATTTTTGTTTGTTTTTTAACGCTTTTACTTTATTCTCCTGGTCCTTAGTCTTTTCTTCTGCCCTTGAGAGAGCAATCATAGATTGTTATCCTAGTCTGAGAATGTCTCTATAAAGTAAACCATTTTCAACATGTCCATATCTGGAGACAGCATTTATCTTCACTTGAAGACTTGATAACTTTCCAAGGAGCTACACATACAGAGAAATAGAGTGACTGGAAAGAATTTAAAAAGCTGAGCTGAAAGAAGTTGAAATCTAGCAAAATAAATTCTGTAATTCTTTCAGTCATTAGCACATTTTATCATAAGTGTCTCCAAAGTATGACTTTATAATCCTTGACTTCATGGCATTTGTCACCAACGTTCATTCTGTTTGCATTTTGTTAGAATCATACATGTCATGTAAAAATGCATAGTGATAATTCAAACAATGAGATGGTGTCATTAATTATCCAACTTTGAGGAGGAAAATTAATTCAAATTTTTTAATAATCATCTAATAATTTTCATCTTTCCTCTGATAATTAATGTCAGTAATTCTGTGCTCATGAGATACAGACTGGAAACAGAGCTAGTGACTGCAATATTTGTGGAAAACCATGATTTGATATGTGTATTTCAAAACTAGAAGAGAATATTTCAGTTGGACTCTGTCTTGAATAGTACAAAGACTTCTTGAATGACTGGAAAGAGGGCATTATATGAAAATGAAGAAAATACCTCTTTTTGCAACTAAATTACATGTGTTTCAGTTGGTCATGTTGGGTCAACTTATTCCATTATGTAAATGTACATAGAACAGAACTTAGGTAAGGAAGACTGAATAGTGGTAGGTCTGCATGTATCTGAGTTTCTTCCTTTGGTTTTTCTATATAATCCTGTCTTCTGTTTCACAGAGAATGCAGCAGGCTTATGTACATATATACTCAGAATTCCTTCTGGTTTTGTGCTTCCAATTATTAGTAAGGAACATATTTTTGTAATTATTTTGGTTTATATGCATTGGTATGTTTGCCTTTTGATGCTAGTTAAAAACAGAGGCCTTTAGTGTATAACCTTTTACTGATAATGCTAGCTAATATTTTTGTTTGTAATAATAAAAATGACTTCAAGGAAGCTACTAAAATATTAAATAGAATATTAAAACCATATTAAGCATAGTAAACATACTTAGAAGGAAAAATATTATGGGCACAGTGAGCTCCACAGGTACCCAACTGGTGCTAAGTTCTTAGACAGGACAACGGTATAATCTACTCATATCAAAATACCAACCAAGATGCAAATAAAATTTTATGAACTATGTAATCTGATTCCACAATGGATATTGAAAATGAAATGATACAACAGAATAGTAGTGTAAAGACTTGCAAGATATCAGAATATTTCATAATAATTTTAAAAGTGAAGCAAACTGTATTGCATTTATATGATGTATATCTACTTCCATGAGTCAACACCATGGTTTCATACAGCAAACCAGGACAAGCAACAACTGGAGGATGCTGAGGGAGTTTAGAGGGGGATTTTGTTGCTCTCTGAATCAATATAAATGGTGGTTACAAAAGAATACTCTTTACTTAATTATACACGTATGTTGGCTGTCCATTTCTATGGTTATTTTATACTTCATGATAGAAGGAGAGACTTATGAGGTCTAGCTACAGAAATAAACCAATATGTCACTTGAAAGAGTTAGCATACACAGGAATTCATTCCAATTAGTGAGGAGAAGGCAGGGTCATCAAATAAGTGAGACAATTCTATATAGAAAGATTATTCATGCCTTGTGCCTTATTCCATGTAACAATTGGGTGGGTCGGTGAGGGAGCACCCTCATAGGAGCAGGGGGAGAGGGAGGGGGATAGGGGCTTTCTGGAGGGGAAACAGAGAAAGGGGATAACATTGGAAATGTAAATAAATAAAAGATCCAATAATAAAAAAATAACAATGTAAAAAAGTCAGACTAAGCTACTAAAATTTATCTATGTAATTATCTATACCTGTCACTATCTATTATCTATCTATCTATCTATCTATCTATCATCTATCTATGTAATATCTATCAATCAATTATCTGTCATCTATCATCTATACATATATATATATATACACACACACACATACATACATACGTACATACATACATACACACACATCTAGTTAAACGATAACATTGGAGACTTTTATAATAACAATGTGAAGTTATCTATGAATATGGAAGATGGAAAATATCAAGACAATATTAAACTTTGGCACATGTTTATCCTGTGTTCTCATTAAGAGGTTGAGGCAGGCAAACACAACTTTGAGGTGGGTATGGGCTTGTATAGTGAATTTGTGTGTATGTAGAGAGATTAGTCTGAGCAATTTTGTGAAACTCTATCTGAAATAAAAATTACTTACTTGGCCTTAGAATACCTTCCAGTGGTAAAGTACTTTCCTTGCAAAGGCAAAGTTCTGGGTTCAATTCTTAGCATTATCTAAAAAAGTATAAGGGGGGCTGAAGAAGGAGCTAAGCAATTAATAAAGGCATCATGCTCTTGCAGTGGACCAAACCTGTTTTCCTCATCACTGGGTGGCTCATAACTATCTGTAACTCCAGTGTCAGAGGATAGAATACCCTCAGGGGGCACCTGCACATATGTGTACTTCTCTTCACATGTACATAATTAAAAAGTAAATAAATAATTTTTAAAATTGCAAAAATCCCAAATCATTACAATAAAAGTAAATATTAATCCAATTGGAGTATTTTTGTTAATAGTTTAACCAACAGTTAAATATAATATATAAATATGCATTAGAAATTAGAATGTAAATGTATTTATGAGAGAACTGTTGCTCTATCTGTAAGCACTGGTCAAGAATTCCCGCATTGTTAGGCCCATAGAACTTCAAACAATCTTATCCCAGTGCTCCGCCAACCCCATCCCGTGTTGCCATGGTATAGAAAAATCCCATTCTTATCTTCTAGACATACTTGAGCATCTTTGTTTCATGTGCTCAATCCTTTTCATAGGATTTTCCCCATGCTTGTGCATTTATAAATGATGCTTCCCTTCTGAGAAGCGTGCCGGCATTATCAGTGGTCCGATCATGCCCATGTTTGCTAACATTTCTGTTGGTCTTTTCTAGCCAAGATTTTGAGGAAGATTTATTCATGTGATTCTACATCCTATTCACTACTCTTTGTCTTATTCTAATTGGGCTTTGATTTCATCTCTCTGCTGTCCCTGATTTGATCAAGGAAGCACATTTCCAAAGCTAATGAACACCCTTTATTTCTTTTTCTTCTTGTCTTTAGTGAAGTGCCTCAGAGATGCCCTGCCTGCCCCGAGTCCTGATGACATGCCTCAGATTTTATCACTTTTCTGTTTCCTTCAGTCCTTTGTTTCTTGGTATATCCTATAACATTAGCTTATGGTAAATATATTCTTGTCTAGTTAGTGATATTAGGTAAATGATGCTCAAAATTATTGGCTTATAATAAGCAAGCAGACTTAAAACCCATAATTATGCTGAACTGGTGATTCAAAACAACTTAGCTACACATTTCTAGTTCAAGTTCTTTTATGAGTGTGTAGTGAAGAGATTTCACATTGCTGAAGACATGGCTCCAGCTCTGGAAGAGAAACCATTTTCAGACTCATTCATATGGCTGTTGGCAGAAGTCTCACCCCTCTATAGTGTTCTCCAAATATTAGGTAATTTTGTCCTCTGATAATAATCCAGGAGGGTGAGTAAGAGAAAAGTTGAAGTGTGCTGAGACCTCGTTCCAGAAGTGACATACCATCTTTGCTTTATTCTATGTGCTTTCAGTGAATCACTAACTCCAATCCCTATCTAGAGGCAGGGATATTAAACTATACTCATTGAAAATAGAAACATCAAAAAGAATGTGTAGGAGTAAAGCCACAACACTCAGTAACAGAACACATACTCAGCACAGTGCAAGGAATGGGCAGCTACTAAAAATTGTGTCCTTAGTGCTTCAAAGAGATGACACCTTATAAATGCTATTGGGTAAGTATATCACTGATTTCTCTCTCAAGCAACAAAGGCACTTATTATGAAGTTAACTGGCCATAGGATGTGACTCTGATTTTCCTGTTGTTAGCGCTGAACTTTGGGTATGTTCATTTATGTGAGCCTCAGTTTCTTTGTCTGACACCCATGAAACAGTAATTACCTACTTCACAGGGGTGCTGCAAGAGTTCAGTCTGATTACATATGTGAAGCAATTCAAGTGTTCTTCACAAGATAAACATGCAAATTCTAGAGCTGGCGAATCATTTTCTTTTCATTTTCCCTGAGTACTTTATACAAACTGCATTTCTTCACTAGGTATTCTGAGACACTTAAATTTAACCCTTAGTACAATAAAGAACTTATGTTCACAACTTATATAGACTATTGGATCTGTCAAGGTAATTTTAATATGTACTCATGGTGAAAGTTCAACAAATTTGCCAGGTAGAAATAACTTTGAGTAGAAAAAAGAAATGCATTTTAGACTCAATATTCTGTCTAAAGAAATATTTAAGGTGACACTCTGCTGGAAGAAACCTTAAAATTTTGCTGTGTTTTCACTTGTACCCACTAGAAATCATAGTGTTGTCTACTTGGAAAATTATTCAGTACAGAGAAAGCAAAGCCGTGTGGACTCTGTTCATGAAATAGCACCGCTCAGCTTTAGTTAAACAAGAAGCTACAACAAAGAATTTACCCAGCAGTGCTCATGTCACTATGAATTCTCTGATGAATTTATTTCTCCTTTAAAGAAAATTATGTATAATTTATATTACGTTAGAGGCACAAATTAAAATTATATAGTTGCATGCATTTCTGCAAATATATACATATGTATAACCATACAGAGTCAAAACATTTATGTCACCCTAAGATATCACATGGCTATATATCATGGCTTCTTCCGATTACCCATTATTACCCCTAAGGCAATGACTGATCTGATTCCTACTATTATTAATTAATTTATTCAGTTCTGGAGAAAATGTACTACTGTAGTTATTGGTATATTGCAGAGATTCAGTGTGTTATCAAAATGCTTTTTTCTTTTTTTTGCAAGTAGTATATCAGAGTGTACCTGTATAGATTATAGAGAGTGAGTATCCTTAATGTGAAAACCCAAAACTCATAATGCTTCAAAATCCAAAATGCTTTGACTGACAATATGATATTACAAGTTGAAAACTTCACAAACAAGTCAAAGCCAAGCTGATGAAATTGTTGTATAAGATTACTGTCAGACAATGTATATACAGTGCATAAAAATAGGTAAAGTTTGACCTCAGGCTTGAGTCCTAACCCAAAAGAGGTGTGTGTGTGTGTGTGTGTGTGTGTTTGTGTGGTGTGTGTGTGTGTTTTTGTGTGTTTGTGTGTGGTGTGTGTGTGTGTGTGTGTGATATAAAACTAGAGAAGGAAGGATCGTTAGAGAGGAAGAGATTTTAAGGAGAAAGAGAGAAAAGAAAGAGTAATGACAAGTGCCATGAAAGCAGAAGGAAGATTTGTCTGGTCCAAGACAGTAGCCAGTCATGGAAAGCAGAAGACACAATGGAAGGCAGTGGATGTTGAAGATGAGAAGAAGATTAAGTAAAAATAAAGCATAGTGGCACAAATGCCTGAAGCAGCACAATGAAACCCATTGCTTTGTATGTTAACTTTAAATGAATAAAAAGAGAAAGAAGAATGAACAGAATGAATATTAACCTATGTACAACCTTTGGTTTTATTTATAAATGAAGCCCATATGACCGTCTTGCACGTTGTTGCCTTTGAGTAACACTGATGGGTAACAGAGCAGATGAACTCTCATGTAATCCCAGCACTGTTACCCGTGCTGCCCAGTTATTCCACATCATCTGCAAGATGGGAATTGTCTTTTTATTTTTAGGTAGGCTGATGGTGTGAGGCAGTGTCTCAGGGTTCCTCTCTGACATTAGCATGCATATTGCCATTTTCTCCAATGGCAGCTTTTATCCTTTAGTTTTAAAAGAGAAACACTGGGACCCTCTCTGCTTCTCTTCCTCCTCCTCCATCTCTCTCTCTTTTTTAACATTAAAATAACTTTTATTTGGTAAAACAAGCAACCAACGTCACAGCGTAACAAAACAGTAATCTTGACAAATATTTAATACATGTGTAAACAAAACAAAGTGACATTGTTTTAAAAATAGATAGAGCTGTCGATATAAAACAGAAAGCTTTCAGAGACTCAGCTCACTCTATTTCTTTCAATAGCATCTTCTAACGAAGGTGGGAGATATTCTCCTATGGGAAAGGGGTTCAGACTGCAATATCACCAACTGTGTAACTGGTTTCGGTTTTGGTTTATTTTGATCTACACCTTGCTGGCCATTCTCATGCTTCTCTTAAGTAATGTAATCCCTTATCCAGTAAGCATTGTGTTTATAATCATAATCCATTTATGCCCTCCTGGGTCACCTTACTTTGATGGTTGGCGGTAATCCTGCCCACACTTGTGACAGCCACTCTGACCTGTAATTTTGGATTTTTTGTTTATATCATTACTCCTTAGAGACAAATTCCAGTTTCAGTAGATTTTTGTTTTTGTTACTCAGCCCCTGCACATATTTCCTGGATAAAATTTAGAAATTTAAGGAGGAACAT
Organism: Grammomys surdaster; assembly: GCF_004785775.1. NCBI lineage: Eukaryota > Metazoa > Chordata > Mammalia > Rodentia > Muridae > Grammomys > Grammomys surdaster. Next base: position 12,082,334 of record NW_021604587.1, read on the forward strand.
GTAGGCAATAGTTTATTTTAAAATTTCTATTTCTTAGCACGTTGCTGCCAAAGAAAGGGAACTGGAGTAGATACGTTGATCTATACAAAACTGGCAACATTTGACCATTTTTATGCCTTTGTAATGTCAATTTCACGTGGCTCAACCACCATAAAGAGAATAACATTCCCAATTGAAAAATGACCAAAGTTCTGTGCTATACCTGTGACTGCTAAACAAACTCTCCCACCCTTTCGAATCTCAGCTATTCATCTATAAAGTGAGATTAGCTAGAAAAATTCTAGAACTTTCTAACAATAACAGTCTTGAAATGTTTATTTACATCTTTTCTACATTCTGTTATTATAATGGCTTCCATGAGAAATCTCTCCTTGGGTTTTTTTTTCCCAGAGGTTTTATGTCTTTAAACAAAAGGGATGGGGTTTCCCTATGTATTCCTAGCTGGCCTGGAACTCCCTACCTACATCAAGCTTTGAGTTCTGCATGTATCTTCCTCCCACATGCTGGGATTAAAGGTGTACACCACCATGCTTTGCCCTGTGCCTTTTGTTTCTCCTTCCTTCCGTCCTTCCTTCCTTCCTTCCTTCCTTCCTTCCTTCCTTCCTTCCTTCCTCTCTTTCTTTCCTCTTTTTTTCCACTGCTGACAATTAAATTAAGAACACCATGCACACTTCGTGCAAGCATTCTATCATGGAGATGCTTTTGTCTTAGCTTTGCCTTATCAGAGAAGCTACCTTCAGCTCTGATATGTGTCCACAGTTCCCATGGCAGCCATAACAATGGGGTGAGCATCTCTGCTGTGCACCTATCCTTGACCACTCTCCATTCACACAGAGCACTGTGTAGAGAGAGGAGTCATTTCCTGGGTGAATGCTTATGTTCAGTCCTGTTAGTGCTTCACCCTTTAAGAGCTCTACAAACCTCTGTAACTTGATGTCCATGGATCTTAGCACCTTTTCATTGCCCCTTGTGCCTCTTATGACCGTTCCAACTCAGATTCTTGTCTCCCAACTTGGTTAGTCATCTTCTCCACATTTTTTCTCTCTTTATCCTTGTGTTCACTGGGCAAAACTCTAATCTTGGTTTTGTTCAATCCTTCTCCCACACTGTGCCCACACCAGTTAAAGGCAGACAGAGAAATATTTTACATTCAGGGCCACAATCGACTCCCAGCGCTTAGAGCTGCTGCTTAGCTCAGCATGTTTCCCACGTCCACTCACTCTGCTGAGCCCCAATTAGTCACCACACAGCCTCTCTTTTCTTCTATTCCCAGTCTCAGTGAGAGTTCCCACTTCTTGCTTTAGTAAGAAAAATGGTACTAGCAGAATGGGATACAGCCATGCCTGCCATATGATCATCCTTACATTGGTACCCCACTCTGCTTTCATCCCTTTTGCTCAGAATGCACCATCTCTGTTCCTTGCGAGTCCAAACTTTCTTGTGATGTCCACTGTCAACCTGTCCTGCCTCTGCAAAGACATCACTCCAACTATACTTTTCTTCCTTACACCATCACTTTTATGACATAGCCTTAGTTTTCCTCCTAATGAAGAAACTCTCTTCACAACGTTAGCCCTCTCTACTCACCACACCAGTTTCCTCCTACAAATTGTAAAAAATTTAAAAGACACATTCATACACCTCTGTAGGATCACATCATCCCACAGCCTCCTGGTTCTACATTCTCCCACCAAATGATATCATTTACCACTTCTCATTTTGAAGAAGTCCTCCTTCTATATTTCATTTCAGTAACAGAGGCCACATAACATGAGGAATGCCTGGTTGATAGCCTGAAACAAATTAGCATATGTGGGGTAAAGTAGACAAATATTTGAAGGTAATTCCATTCTATCACCTTCACTGAAGCATTTGAATTTATTCCATGCCTTAGATCTGCTTTCTAGCCCACAGCTGAGCTAAAGGTACATTAAGCCTGTCTAACTGGCCTTGAAAGAAATTGTGGGGATCATTTGTTCTCTTAAATCTCTTAAGCTTGCAATTGTCAGTTTCAATTTTGAGGGGAAGGGTTCAAAGAGTCATTGAAAACAAAAAAAAATAGAAAGGATGCAGGGAGGGAGGAAGGGAGAGAGAGAGAGAGAGAGAGAGAGAGAGAGAGAGAGAGAGAATGAGAGCGAGCTACAGACAGAGTTGATACGTCACATCAAAGTCTTCACCCTGTGGCAATTTTGCAGAGAAGTATTTTTAGTTGTGATGGCTAAAGCAGTGTACGTGTCACAGGGACACCTGTGTGCTTATACAGACTGTCAGGGATGAAGAAGAGCTGTTAAAATTCCACTGTCACTTTCTATGGCATGTTTTCCTTCACAGGCAGACTAGAGCTAACACTCACTGTAATGATCAAGATAAACTACATCTTCATCTCCATGCTTGGAAATATGCCCTGCTTCAGCCTCGACTGATCGGTGCTCCTCATAGGTTAAGCTGTGTTCCCGTTCACCTATGTTTTCACATGACTGGTGGATATTAATTAAAGTGGATGTGCTACCCTGTATTAGTGACATCCAAGCCTCGTGAGTCTTCAGTCTCATTGTATAAATGGGATGTTGCCTACTGTGTTATTTTGAAAGTACTCAAATGTTATGGCTAGAGGAGGCTTTGAACATATACCAGCTGTAAAGGGGGAATTGTATCTGATCTCTTAAAATTCTTGTATAGAAACAGACAGAGCAATCAGATAGCAGACCTGAGAACTGTAAGTTTGAAGACAGAACTAGGTGAGAGTTATCCCCTTGAATCTCAAATACAAACAAGAAAAGAGAACCTCCCAGCAGGATAAGCCTTTATGGTCTGATACAAGAAGTGAAGGCAAGAAACAGGGTGACTGGAGAATCAAAAAAGAGGATCTAAAACAACCTAGCAGAGAGTGGAACCCTAACATTGAATGCCAGTGTACAGCCTTTCTGTGTTCTTTGTTTCTTTGTTTACAACTGCAAAAATTCTACTCGGCCACACCTAGTTTCAGACAGTAGGGAGGCCACCTTCAATGAGATGGCAGATCCAGTATTCTGGAAGAGAAACAGGTACATTCAAGTGTGATTTCAGATACTAGGTATACTTAAAGAAGACAGAAATGGACAGTGGAATGGAAAAGGTGTGAGTGGAGAAACTGCCCATTCTTGAAGCCGAGGCATTTGAGAGTAGGCAGGTGAGTGTGCCCAGTGGACTTGATTTAATAAACTAAGAATAACTTCCTTGAAAATTATTTACCCTCACAGCATTCTTCCCCCTTGTAATCCTTTCAATATTTTTCATTATAGGGAAGAATGCCTCCATCCCCAGTCAGTCATTTTAATGACTTTTAATCTAACAAAAATAGCACTTATTCCTTCTAATAGAGAAAGACCAGAAGGGATTCCAAGATGAGAACACTGTCTGACCTGAGTAACAAATCAGGTTGCAACAATGGCAGCCTGCTGACCTTCACTGATAGTCTGCACTGACATAGCTGTTGCAGGCTGCCACAGCACATCTGCACCTCACACAACTTTATGTTAATGTAGGTAGGAAGAGAAAAGCTACTTTTTTTTGGGTGCCTCTATCTCAATTTCTTACTGTCTTAGTTAGGGTTTAACTGCTGTGAACAGACACCATGACCAAGGCAACTCTTATAAGGATATTTAATTGGAGTTGGCTTACAGGTTCAGAGGTTCAATTCATTATCATCAAGGAAGGAACATAGCAGATAGCAGCATCCAGGCAGGCATGATGCAGGAGTTGCTGAGGGTGCTACATCTTCATCTGAAGGCTGCTAGTAGAATACTGGCTTCCAGACAGCTAAGGTGAGGGTCTTAAAGCCCACACCCACAATGACATGCCTGCTCCAACAAGGTCACACCTACTCTAACAGGGCCACACCTTCTACTAGTGCACTATTTTTTTTAAAGATGTATTTATTTATTTTATTATGAGTACACTGTAGCTGTCTTCAGACACACCAGAAGAGGGCATCCAATCTCTTTATGGATGGTTGTGAGCCACCATGTGGTTGCTGGGATTTGAACTCAGGACCTCTGGAAGAGCAGTCAGTGCTCTTAACCGCTGAGCCATCTCTCCAGCCCCCTACTAGTGCACTATTAAAAGCATATACAAACCATCACGGTTACCATGGATCTGACACCCATTTGTGATTTGTGGACATGTGCACTTCTGCACAGAGAGAGAGAGAGAGAGAGAGAGAGAGAGAGAGAGAGAGAGAGAGA
>NW_021604587.1:12086566-12096910 GCF_004785775.1 Grammomys surdaster
AGAGAGAGAGAGAGAGAGAGAGAGAGAGAGAGAGAGAGAGAGAGAGATTTTAAAAATCTAAATAATTACTTTAAAATATTTTAAAAAATAATAACATATCTTTAAATATGTATTACATGATTTATTTGTTCAGAATGAATATTTCCAGCATCCTATGGAGAGGCAGGATATAATTAGGACTCAAAAGTCTTCCATATGCCCCCTTTCAATTTCTACCTGCTTTTACTCAGTACATTAGTGAGACCCACTGTGTATTGTTTGGAAATTATTTTCCTTGCTATATAGTACTCCACTGTCTATTCCCCTATGGCTGTGCATTTGAATACGGAATAGTCCTACAATACACATCTGAGTACTTATCTTATATTGATCACATATATATGTTTCTTTTGAAACATACAGTTTTAAGAAAGAGAAGCCTATTTTAGATCTTACTTCTAATTTTTTTCTCAATTACTTTCTGTCACTTTTAAGTCAAATGCTCTTCTCTTATGAGCAACAGAAACTCAAGACAAGAGATACCCAGATATCCACTGTTGACTATTACCAGCCAGCTTTGTGGTTGGCAGCAGATAGGGCAGGAGGACAAGAGGGCTGGGTTATAGCACGCGATATTTCCTTGGTGCAAACTCTTGGTATAAGCTGTAGAGCCTAACTAGCCAGTTTATAACACCAGCTCAATGAGCTATCAGCCTCAACTCCAGCATAAGTCGAAGAGAGCCAGCCTAACAAATTATACAAATATGAATGATATAATTCTTTACGTATACCCTTATTTTTATATGTACATAGCTTTATATGTGTATGTATATATATATGTATATATATGGAATTATGTTGAACAGTTTGCAGTGATTGTTTCTCCATCACTTTATGATGTAGTAGCACAATACAATTAGTAACTCACCATACTAAATTAAAGATAGTTCTTAGAAAATTCAGATCATTGATGAAGATAAAAACTGGTTTTGGCAGACTTCTACTGTGGCAATAACCTCAGAGCCCAGCAGCTCGAAAGACCTCATTTCACTCATGCCAAGTCCTTGGCAGGTCAAACAGCCCTCTAGCCTAGCTGTTGCCACAGTGACTCAGCAGCCTGGCAGCATCCTTGTTGTGGCTCTTGATTTCAGCTCTCAGGCTTACAGTCATGACAAAGTCAAAGGAGAAGCTGAGGGTCAGGCAGGGCTTGTAGGAGCTCCTTGCAGTGGTGATTTATCAGTTCTATTCTTGGGTCAGGACTAGTTTCTTGTCACTGCAGCTCCAAGGACAACTGATACAAGGGAAAACATATGGAGATTTTATATAACGCAAGTACTTCCACCACGGAGACGGTCACTTAAAGCTATGTGTTATTTTCCCACACATTTGCATACATCTGATTGTTCTAGAAAATAGATGTTATTTATAGATAATGTATCATCTCAGAAAATAGAAGAAACTTGTTTTAGGCAGTGACAAGATTTTTCCTATTAAGAATGTATCCTGTATATTGTTAATAGGTTCTTATACTGGAATTTCAGTCTAACATCTGCAGTACATTAGAAATACAGTTTATTTCAAAACTACCACCATAATAATTGATCCAGGAAAAGCCATCAATACTAAAAGAATTTAGACAGAAAAATAGTCCCAGAGCCTTACATTATCTCCTACATTAAAATAGAAAGTTTTACAAGACATTACCTTTTCCAGTTAATCAAACGTAGTGTTACAACAATGGAAAAAAAATTGTTGAAAGTAGATGTGACATTATTTATGTACTCCTTATGCCAATAGTGGAAAATAGGATCACAACATGAAAAATGATTGGGCAAATCCTAGCTCAGTTCATCCTCCACAAAGCAGATCTTTTTTTTTAATTTATTCATTTTTTTCAAATTGTAATTCATTCACACAGGGGTTATAAACACAAAAAGGCAGGACATGGGGAAGGGGATGACACCAGAGCGTGGGTGTTCAGGGGGAGTACAGATATCTTCCAGAACAGGGTATCAGCTGGGTGAAGGTTCAGGGGTCAGGTCACTATGACTCTGCCTATGATTCACTTGTCCTTATCTAAGTTTGTCTGCCAAGGCTACCTATTTACAAGGTCTATGACTACTCAGGCTGGTAAATTTCCATGGAAGCTGACTGTTTACAATAGCTTATAGCCATCTGTTTCAATGTTTTTCCACTGAGACACAAGACTTGGTGTTAGTATACATGTATGACAAGCCTATTGCTGATTTTAGGCCTATGGCTGATTTTAGGCCTTCAGTGTGTAAGCAGGGATGTCCCTGACATCTCCTCCCTTCTCTAAGTACAGAAGGGCTGTGGCGATTCTAATCTTGTGAAGGTGGGGATAGAGGCCTGACCTCCAATAATTGAAGGGGACTTTGTAATGGCTCCGGTCCCCCCTGTCATTGTCCAGTGAGGCATGAGGGCCATACCCATCCTGATGTCTTTTTCCAGGAGAGGGGATACCTTGACATCAATCCCTATGCAGTCAGGCTTGTCCCTCAGAGAACCCAGAGAGATATTTTTAACTTTTATTTATATTCCCTTGCAGTGCTTAGCCTCGCAGCCTAAGCAAGAATTCCAATTGCCAGTCAGAGGAAAGAAGCCATCAAGAACATCAGGGGACAGCAGAGGACTCCTTATAGACTATATATTAAATAGTAACATCATGTTATTTTTAAATTTCCACATATGGATCAATATAATGTGGTTATGTGTGTGTGTGTGAGGGGTGTCTTTGACTCTTGAGAAATATCCTGAATACTTAGTGAACTATATCTATGACTCATATGAAGGGATTCAGAAGAAAGCAATGCATATATATATATATATATATATATATATATATCTCCATATGGATGCAGATCATTTAAATGTCCAAATAAATACAGCACATACGCACAGAGAGAACAATGGGGGCTAAGAGATAGCTCAGGCAGCAAAGTGCTATGTAAGCAAACGAACTTGATTACGATCAAAAGCCCAGCACAATGGCATGTACCTGTAACCCAAGCTGTGGGGATATGAAGAAAGGTACATCCCTGAGGATTTCCAGGCAGCCCATCTGCCTGGAAATCAGCTATCTTCAGGATCAGTGAGAAAGCCTGTCTTGAGAAATAAGATGAACAGATGAGGGAAACACCTCCACATGCTCTCTCTTTCTCTCTCTGTCTCTCTCTGTCTCTCTCTGTCTCTCTGTCTCTCTGTCTCTCTCTCTTTGTGTCTGTCTCTGTCTCTGTCTTTCTGTCTGTCTCTCTCTGTCTCTCTCTGTCTCTTTGTCTGTCTGTCTGTCTGTCTGTCTGTCTCTCTCTCTCTCTCTCTCTCTCTCACACACACACACACACACACAAACACACACACACATACATATTAGTATGCAAACCATGCAATACAGAAGGGACAGAAAGAGAGGAAGTAACTGTGGTAAATGTGGGCCTTTTAATGACGTAGATACAGACAGAAGTTAGGAAAACATTGTTCATTTAAACTGACTTATAGTTTCACAATTCTGATTCCTCTGTAATGTTTTTGAAGAAAGTCTTTTAGGAAATGTCAACTTGATAAGAATCAACTTTGTTCAATTGTCCAAGTTCTGTATTTGTCTGGTAATTGAATAAGAATTAAGATTCAAGAAGGGTTTTTCCCCTCCTGTTGCATTTAAAAGCTTATGAGTTTATTTTTGATTTCAAAATAGGATATATTTTTAAATTAATATTCTGACATAATTGGTGCAGAAAAACTGCATATAAGATTTATGAAACTTAACACAGATAAGGCTATGTCTTCTAAAACAGTCACTATCAGCAAGGCCATCCATAGGCACATGTATTATCCTATAATATTTTCACTGTTCCAATTTTATTATGTTATATGCATAAGGAAAATTATTATCATAAGGTGTACTTTTAGCAAACTATAATCATGCAACATAGTGCTGTTGGCTGTAGGTTCTGTAGTCTGGAGAGTATCTCTTTCAACCATCTTCTCCTGTGCTAACTAGTTCAGTGTTACTGTAACAAAATCAGCTTAAGGGGAAAAGATTTATTTCAGAAGCTTTGTCCCATGGTTTTCTTGGTCCCAGGAACTTGAGCAGAGCATCAAGGTGATGGGCAGCAGGAAACTGGCGGTTCACACCATTGTGGCAGAGAACTAGGCAGGACACACTACCAGGGATAATACCAAGAACATTCACTCTCTAGTTCCACTTTGCCATGTAGGTATCCAGAAGTCTCTACTACTACCTTGTGTGAAGCTAGCCAATTAATGAACCCTCTAGGGGAAATTTCTTATTAAACAATACATCTCATCTCCCCTCTTGCAGCCTCTGAAAGCCAAAATTCTACTGTCTGCTTCTATGAGTTCAAGAACTCTGCAAGTAAGGGAGATCATATAGCATTTGAAGTTCTGATGGGCTCATTTCACTTAGCACAAAGGATAATGAAAGTACATTGTAAATGTACATTGTATTTTCTTTATCCTATCAAGCACCAATGGACACTTATGTTGTTTCTGTAAAATGGGAACAACACTGTGGTGAATACGGGAGAACAGACATTGCTTTGAGGTCCTGATTTAAATTCCTTTGGATAAATAGTAAGAGTCTGGAGTGTTGGACCATATGGTGGTTGTATTTTTAATTTTTAAAAGAGCCACCAGACTGTTTCCTAGGAAAGCTGAAATAATTTACATTCTTCTAACATTATCCAAAGGCTCCTTTCTCTTTTGTCCTTCTTGGCACATAAAATAATATTTCATCATAATCATTTTCTTGCAAGGTTGGTAGGGGTATGACCCTGTTATGATTTCCAGGTTGCTCTTGAATTCATATGCTCACACCTTTTCCTACCTCAGCCTCCTGGAAGACTGGAACTATAAGAATAACATGAAACTGTGGTGCTTATCACTTGCATTTCTCTGTTGATCAGTAATATTGAAACTTCATTTTTATATCTGTTGTCCAGTTGTATTTGTATTGTTTTGCATGTGTATATGTGCATTCTATTTGGACATGTTTGTCTATGCATGGACATGTATGTATATGGTACATGTGTTTACAAAAGGATGTGGAGGCCTGATAAATGCACTGGAGTTCCTCAGTTGTTCGCCATCTTATATACTGAGGAAAAGTCTCTTATTGGACCCAGAACTTACTGATTTGGTCAGTTAAGCTTGCTCATGGCATCAAATGTCTAAGTCTTTCTGTGCCAGGATTTCCAGTAGGCATCCACACCCACATAGTTTTGCATGAATCCTAAGTTCCAGTAATAAGCTTATACATCAAACACTTTATTCATTGGGGCATCTCCCTCTGCTCTGGTTGTAGAATTTTAATATATAGATTATTTGTTTTTAGTTGATTTCTATGAAAAATTGCCATGTTCCTTGTTTTTAGAATATGTCTGTGATAAATAACAAGGAGAAATGAAGGTAAAGAGACCCTCTACCATTTATTAGCTTAGATTGGTCTGGGAGTCGTAGCGAAAATCATGAATGCCGGAACCGTTGAATAATTCTGAAACGTCACCAGTGATTCTTTATATGCCTGGGCTGCTGAAGGAGATAGTTACATAATCTGTGAGGTGGAATGGTTGAATTGTCTTTCTAGAACACACCCTGCAATTCTGTGATGAGTCTGAGTGTGGAATAAACTGAGAAAGTGGACTTCTCAAAGAGTCTGCATTCAGATGGATGTGCATTTTCTCTAAGGAATCCAAAACCTGAAATTCTCTGCCAGTAACTGCTCCATCATTTCTGACTATTCGATTAGAAGCCAATGGATGGGTTTGTAGAACCATAGGCATTTACTTTGCTTTTTCTAAAAGTTCCTATCTTAATGAGAAAACAGTACATCTGTATGAGGTAGCCTTGCCCAAAATGAAAACAAGAACTGATGGCATTTCACTGTTCTGAGATGGATTATTGATCAAACTAATCATTCAAGTGTCCATCCTGGATCTCCTCTTGAAGAACTTGAAAAAAACCTGATAAAATGTTAAGATGTCTCATCATGTTTTCACGCCTCTAAAAGTTTAGTATGAACCTTTTAAGACTCTTCTTCTACCCTCCTTTCATTCTGTCCATTGACAACTTTCTAAGTAGAACAAAGTGTCTGTCATAGCTCTAACAGCTTGGCAGCCCATGCTACTCAATAAAGCGGTGTAGGACCACATATATACTATGTGTGATTTAATTATAAATATTTAAATGCTTTCAATACATGTTTCAGAAATAATGAGGGTTTCAATGATGAGCTTCAAAGGACCTTGAACAAGAATAATTATGTGTTTTCTCTACACCACTCAGTACCTGAAGCCATAGAAGACCAGGGTATCAGCTGACTAAAATGTGAATCAGTATACTGAGCCCTAAAGGTTTTATTTGACTAAATATTTCATAGGTATATATTAAAAAGAGAAGATGAAATCAGGAGATAGGATATCCTAAATGGAGCCTTATATATATAGCTTTAAATAATTTCTCAGAGTCTTATAATATTCTCTCACCAAGACCAAAATTCCCATCACTGGCAATGTTATCTTCTCCCAATGGGAGCCATTCCCCAGCTGTGGTTAACAACATATTCTAATAGCACTGCTTGTGGGCTTATCATAATACTCAAGTATTTATGCAGGATAACTCTTTTTTGAAATATGTACAATGCATATCATCCATTCTTACATTTTTGAAAGTATTATGTTCTACAGAGCAGGACAACACAAAGCAAAATTTGTTAGCCTCATCTGCACCTTGTATCCTAGGAAAGAAAGCAATACATGACTCCCACATAATCACTTAAGATTTTCTGGTTAATTCTGTGAAATAAACAGCCTCGCTTTTCTAATAGAAGTGAGACAACAATCACACCTAACTGAACATTCTGCAAAGACAATTGTGATAGCTGTTTACCCTGCCAGATGAAAGTTATTTCCCAAAAGTATCCATGAGAACACCTATCTGCAGGATGCAACTTAAAAAAGCAGATTCTTGCAACTTCATTGTACTCTGAAGTATTTTCCCTAAAACATGGTACCTTTACCAGGCCTTTACCAGTGAAAAGAGCTAGGAAAATAAAGTTAGATCTAGATTCTACAGGATCCTGTGCAAATCCACTGTCATTTACTCATTTATCTGCTTACTTACTTACTTACTTACTTCCCCTGAATGATCCTGTTGTCTTTTGGGGGCACCATGCTCAATTGGAAATGATCCTGTTGTCTTTTGGGGGCACCATGCTCAATGAAGACTTCCATATTCAAATTTCCAATTTTATTTTCAATTTATGTGTTTATTTATTCTCTCAGTAAGAGTTGTCAGGAACAAAGGAGAGACTACATTCTTGTGTAGATCCTCAGGGGACAGAGTTGTGGCTTAAACAATAAGGAACTTGCTCCTTTTTACAAAGTAGACTGGCGGTCTGAACTTGATCATGATGCTAAAATTTTCTCTGCCTTCTATTCCCTTAGACCTGAACTTGGAGTGGAATAACTAGATAGTTACTAGAGCATGGAGTCTATGGAATACAGAGGGATTACTTATGTTTATTGTTATAGAAGATGCTTTCTTCATGGACATGTTAAAACTTAGAACATGATATTTTGGTGTTCTGCTATTTTTCTTTCTCCACATTTAGAGCTCTGCTGGTAAATGTCTCACCACCAATTGTCCAAGAATGGTAAAGTCCTGAATTTTGGCATTAGATAATTTTTAAAAATTTTATATTGGTTATTTTATTTATTTACATTTCAAATGTTATCCCCCCTCTTTCCTGGTTTCTCCTCCGCAAATCCCTATCCCATCCCCATCCCCCTTGCTTCTATGCTTCTTGCTCCCCTACCCGCCCTACTCCTGCCTCAGTGCCCTAGCATTCCCCTACCCTGGGAGACTTCACAGAACCAAGAGTCTCCCCTCCCATTGATGCCAGATAAGGTAATCCTCTGCTACATATGCCACTCGAGCCGTGGGTCCCTCCATGTGTATTCTTTGGTTAGTGGTTTAGTCCCTGGGAGCTCTGGGGGGGGGGGAGTCTGGTTGTTTGATGTTGTTGTTCTTCCTATGGGGTTGCAAACCCCTTCAGCTCCCTCAGTCCTTCCCTAATTCCTCCACTGGGGTCCCTGTGCTCAGTCTGATGGTTGGCTGCAGGCATCTGCATCTGTATCCGTAAGACTCTGGCAGAGCCTCTCATGAGACATCCATATCAGGCTCCTGTCAGCAAGCACTTCTTCGCATCAGCAACAGTGTCTGGGTTTGGTGCCTGTATATGGGATGAATCCCCAGGTGGAGCAGTCTCTGGATGGCCTTTCCTTCAGTCTCTGCTCCACTCTTTGTCTCTGTATTTCCTTTAGACTTGAGCAATTATGGGTTAAAATTTTGAGAAGAGTAGGTGGCCCCATCCTTCAACCGGGGGCCGTGCCTAACTTCTGGATATAGACTTAAATATCATGGCCTGTTTAAAGCTACCAAAAGTTGCTGCTACAGTGAAGCTGAGAAAAGAAGTATACTGTAACAGATTGCAACTATCCTAGCTGGCTTATACCACAGCATTCACTTCTAGCCCCCCTAATGTGATTAGGAAGGATGAGAATAGAAATAGCCCAGAGTGTATCAAGAGGAAAATGCAACTGTATCTGTACTTTGGGGCTACTTTATCAGGTTTTTTTATTCTACCACCCTTCTTCATTCTAATCCCTTCCAACTCTCCCAATGCTAGGTAGGCAAAAAAGAAGTTTAAAGAGAAAAAGAAGCATAGATCTGTTTGGACTACTTCCTGCTGATTAGGGGCTCCAAGTTCCTAGGGCCAAGTCCAATCTTTGTCCTCAGAATATCTCTAACCAGCAACCAGCAATCCAGCAAACAACTAAAGCTACATCAGCAGCCAGCAACAGGAGCGGCAACTGCCACCATAGCTTCTTGGGACTCTTGGCATTTTTATACCCATTCATGAGTCCACAGAAATCCAAACTATCTTCAGCTAGAAGAATCACACCCTTTACAGAGCTGAGTTTTTAAAGAAACCAAAGTTCACACTGCAAGGAACCATTATCAGAATAGGCCATATGGGAAGGCATAGGTCTATGGTGTTGAGTACATGAAAAATTATTCAGGTTCGGTCTTCCTCCTTTCCAAGCTAATGCACTGGACACCATGAGCTTTCCATGGCTTATTTGCTTTTTGTTTTGTTTTGTTTTTTAACAGCTCAAGGAGTTAGCCACAATGCTCAAGTTTAGAAGTAATAACCCTACCCTGATCAGATTTTACATGAAGTACTTTTCAGCACTCTTATTCCAACTAAGCCTGCCCCAAGAGGGAACAGCTCACCACATGCACACAGATATTTTGGTTTTCTCTAGAAAAGCTCTTGTTTATATTTGCTCTTCTGAAAGGGTATAAGAGAGATTGCAATCTAAAAGAGGCTATGAAATAGCATCAGGGGCAGCAGCATAACTTTAGGAGAAAAAATCCTGCAGAGAATCCTTTTATTTACCAAGAGGAACAAACATCCATATTTAGTGGAGCATCTATCAAAGTCAATGCTAGATTTTTTTTTGTCACCATGAGCCTGAAGTTTAAAGGACAACAATGATGGCTTACTATATGGTACTAAAGCCCTGTAACAATGGATTAATTTATGATACCAAAGAGCAGGTATGTTTTATCTGGGGAACTTAGTCTATTGTTGCCATCAACATATTTGGAATGAAGAGGAAAGAATTTACTTGGAGCAGAGGGAAAATTGGTGAGACTGCAGATTAAATTATATATATAATCTATATATAAATTTACTTAGATCTTGAATTTTGGTCAGTTTATGAAGTGTCTAGCTCATGTTCAGAGGCAACAAAGCCCTTCTTGGATTGCAGAACATCGAAATTATCTTTTAAAAACTCAGAATAATTTTAAAATATGGAAGAAATATAAAACTTTCTCAAAGACTGAGACGAATTTATTCCAGTAAGATATCTGGTAAGGAGGTGCTATATGGGATTTGATGGTATTTTAATTTAGTATTCTCTTTTCATATTCACACTTTATTTTCAACCTGTCTTGGATAAAACAAAGCAGTAGGCCTGGAAGTTGTAGGAATAACGAAGTGTTTCAGCTTTATGAAGTCATTAGGTGTATGAAGATCTGAAATGGCACATCCTGACAGATTAAAACACATGGTTAGTGGGTGGGTTTTTCTTCCTTATTGTCTTAATTTGGGCTCTACAGGCAGCTGACAACTAGAAGATTCTAAAATAAGTACTGTTTCTTGGGGGAGCAGTCCCCCTTCCCCAAAGAAGATAAGTTATATAGGAAGAACTTAGTTCAGGAAGAATATAGATTTTTAACTCTCTCTCTCTCTCTTTC
>NW_021604587.1:12097310-12162447 GCF_004785775.1 Grammomys surdaster
TGCCCTGACCCATATACATGCCAAATACATATGTGGATGGCAGAGGATAATTTTGTAAAGTTGGTACCTTTGTATCTTCACATGGATTCAGGTGATTAATTTCAGGATTTCTGGCCTTACCAAGCAAGTGCTTTTACTAGCTGAGCAGTCTCTCCAGCCTGAAGGGCAAGTTATCAAGTGAGTTATCATTAAGAACAATTTGCCTGTCTCTACCATTCAGCCCTGGGAATGCAAACATGCCTCATTTTTATTTTAATATGGGTTCTGGAAATACGTTACTGACATTAGCCATTGTCAAGATTCCTTGATTCTGTTCTTTTTCAACAAGATTATACTTTTTCTGATTTCTTTCTTTTATTTTGGTTTGATTACCTCCCCACTCTCCCAATACACACATATGAGTGTTTTGCCTACATCAATATCTGTGTACTTTGTTGGTATTTGCTGCCTGTGGAGATCAGAAGAGGGCATTAGATCCCCTGAAACTTGAAATGAATATAGTTGTAAACCACCCAGTGGGTGCTGAGAACTAAACTCACTCAAGTCTTCTGCAAGAGAAGTACAGACAACCTCTGAACCATCATTCCAACCCCTTGAGTTTAGTTTTGATTTTAAACGTTTTAGACAGAGTCTTGCTACAGAACCCAGGTTTCTGCTTAACTTACAGCCATACTCACAACTTAGTAATCTCCTACCAGGATTACAGGCATGAATCACCATGCCCAACTCCTATGATTCCTTATGATATCAAGTTTAAGAAACGCTATTTGAGATTGCTCAGTGGTTACGAGTACTGACTGCCCTTCCAGAGTTTATGAGTTCAATTCCCAGCAAACACTTGGTGGCTCACAACCATCTGTAATGGGATCCAATGTCCTAGTGTACTCATATACATAAATAAATAAATAAATCTTTAAATAAAAAAAGAAAAAATTGGTATTTGAAGCTTACTTTACACAATTATGTTGACTATATGTGGAAAACTAACACTTTGGTTATCCTTGCAAATTAATCCCTACTGTTTTGTATATGTGTGCTAAGAGTTTTATTGGTAGAGATCAGACATTTAAAGAGGATTTCTGAATAGGAGAGATGGCTCAAAAATTAGGAACTACTACTGTTCTCCCTAGGACTGAACTTGGGCTCCCAGAATCCATGTTCAGTGGGTCACAATGGCCTGGTAGCTCCAGAGGATCCCATACCCTCTTCTGGATTCTGCAGACACCTGCATTAACATTTGAACATACCCACAGATGCATTAAAAAATATGTAATTAAAAACAAAATAAGCCTTAACAATTATTTTAAAGAGGATATCTTACTTGTTAGAACTTTTTTCCCTCCGTATTCTTTTAATTGTGCAAAAATTTGATTTTGATTTTAAATTTCTTTCTTTGAACTAATTTTCTAGAAGCTTCCCTGTACTGTAAAATGAATTGGTCTACATCTGATCAGCAGTCTTGTGTTCACTGCCTAATTTGCATCCCTGTTGCCTTATGTATGGACACAGTTCACATTTGCTCTCCATGGGTTGTTGGATACACTGATGAACCATTGTTTGCTGCATATTTTAGGTTTAAACTTTAAAGACATTTGAACAGCTGCTGCCAGGAGGGCAGGTCTAAGACTCCATTTCCCTATCTCTAGCTGGACTCCATAAAGTATTTATTTTAGTTGCTAATGTGAACAAGGCTGTGATGTTTCTATTAATTAAGATTTCCATTCATTGGTAATATGGGAAAAGCATTTAATAATTTAAGGGCTTGGTATTTCCTAAGTATAATTAGCTTTTGAGACTTGAGACCCAAAAAGCAATATTAACTTACAGTAATGACACTTGCAATGACTTTAGTGCAGCTGAGTGCTTATGTACAATATTACTTGGAGTTGTTTATTATGCCAGAAAGATTCTTCTGGTAGGACTTAACTGGCTGAGTGTAATAAATAGAATGATATGTTGCCTAATAATTGCCTTCAATAGGTGTGCGCATTTTATTTGGCTATTGGAATCATGGTACCTTAACTGTAACTGTAAAGATAGCATTTACTTTTGAATACCTGTGTTAACACATCTGATAAGCTCAGTTTAAGATACAAGCTTTGATTGGTGTTGCAGTGAATCCTTAAATTTTTTTTTTTTGTAGGATAGCCATTTTCATGATATTAATTCTACCTGTCCAGGAGCTGGGAGGAGATCTTTTCATCATTTAATGTCTTTTATTTCAGATATTTAAAGATTTCATTCCATAGAGATCTTTCACTTTGGGAGATATTACTAGATATTTTATTGTATTTATGAGGATATGGTGACTGGAAGCGTTTTTGTGAAAACGTTTTCAATTTCTTTGCTGTTCGTATATGGAAAGGCTGGTTTTTGTAAGTTGATTTTATACACTATGCCTTTGCTAATATTCATCATTTCTAGAAATTTCCTTGTGGATTTGAAACTCTCATGTAGAATATTATAACATCTAGAAATAGAGATAACATCTTCCTTTTCTATTTGCATTTCTTCTCTTGTTTTATTATTCTGACCAGTACTTCAAGTACTCCATTGTAAACAACTATGGATAGTAGACAGCCCTGTCTCATTCTTGATTTTAAATAGGATTTCTTTTGAGTTTTTCCCTAAATAGGATAATGATGGCTATGATATTGTCATATATAGCCTTCATTACATTGGGGTATATTTTTTCCATTCCTACCTCCTTAGATGTTTACCATGGAGGCATGTTTTATTTTGCCAAAGACGTTTTCTGCATCTATAGAAACAAAAAATTACAAAGAATCTACAAGTCTAAAAGCTGGTTCTGTGAGAAGATAAACAAAATTGAGAGATCTAAGTGTTCTTCAACGAATGAATGATTAATGTAAATTCTTTCTATCAACTGGAAAAATGACTTCTCTTATAGTTTTTCTTTTAAATTTCGTATACTTTATAATCAATTATCCAAAGCAATGCACTGTGATTACGTGCACTTCTAACATTTCTCCCCTTTGACATGCTTGATAGGCTCCCTTTTACTGCCATACCCTCAATCCATATCCAATATATAAAAGAAAACATAAAATACTCGTCATTATAAAACAAGTTCTTTTCATTTAATATGATGGTCTCAAGTTTCATCACCCCTAGCATTGATTCCTTAAGTACCAAATTTTTGAAATTTGTTTATAGCGGCTAAAGAGATGACTCAAAGATCAAGGGACCACTTGTCTCTACTCCCAAAAGCCATATCAGGTGGCTCACAACCACTTGTAACTCCAACTCCATGGAATATGACATCTTCTTCAGGCTTTCCCAGTCACCTGCATTCATGTCTCCATGTGTGCACACAAGATGCAAACATGCATGCGTGCACATGCACGTAGTTAGAAATAAAATAAATATTTAAATTAGTTTGTCACATTGTCTTGGGGTTTCCATTGCTGAGAATAGACACCATGACCACAGCAACTCTTATAAAGGAAAACATTTAATTGTGACTGGCTTAGAGTTTCAGAGGCTTAGTCCATTATTATCATGGCAGAAAGCATGGCAGCATCAAGGCAGATTTGGTGCTGGTGAAGGATCTGAGAGGTCTTCGTCTGGATCTGCAGGCAGCAGGAGACTGTGTGCTACACTGGTCATTTCTTAAGCATATGAGACCTCAAAGCCCATGCAGTGATATTCTTTCTCTACAAGGCTATCCCTATTTCAGTAAGGCCACACCTCCTAATAGCGCCATTCCCTATGGGCCAAGATTTCAAGCACATGAGTCTATGGGGACCATTACTATTCAAACTACCACTTTATACTCCCTGGCCCTTATAGACTTGCATAAACACATTCAAACTTCAAAAGTTCCCACAGTCTGTTGGAGTATTAACACTGTTTAAAAGTCCAAAGTTCAAAGTCTTTTCTGAGACTCATGCTATCTCTTAATTGTAACCACTTGTAAAATTGAAATAAAAAAACAGGTCACATGCTTCTGAAACACAATGGTACAGGATACACATAACTGCTCCATAGGGAAGAAAAGGAGCATAGTGAAGAAATACTGGATCAAAGCAAGACTGAAAAAGCAACTGGACAAATTCCAAACTCTACTTCTCCATGTCAGATGTCAAAGTGCTATTCAGATCTTCGACTTCTTTCAGTTTTACAGCACACCTCTTGCTTTGGGCTAGTTGCATTCCCTTTTAGCAGCTTTGCTCAGCAGGTACCCCATGGCTCAGCCATCTCTAACCTTGCCTTTAATCTAAAGCCAGAACCACATGACTCAACCGGCCCAGTCCTACTGCTGGCTGGAGCTAGAACATGACCCCTTCATTCAAATACATCTTCCCCAACATTCTGTTTTCCATAGTTTTCTTCATTAATAGAGCAAGTTCAACAGCCTAAGCTTAAAAGTGTTCACTGCCACACTTGTCTGGCTCTGAGCTTTTCTTTAATTCCTTTTTACAAGTGGGAAGCTTAACTGGGTGTGATCTTAATGTGAGGTCACCACTCCTTTATTCCATTTAACATCTGGCTTTTCGCTAATCTGTTTATCTCCCTGAACACAGGATTTATCTCCATTCCACTTCCTGGTACCCCTTCCTTTCTTGAACTGTACATTTTGTATTTTTCCTTGCTCAGAAAAGTGTCAAAAATTATTGTGTGTCTGCTTACACTTTTCTCGCCTTTGACTGGGATCATTGATCATATTAAGAATCTAAAAATGCCAAATACTGATTTTCTGAATCCCTATTGTACACAGAGAATAAATACCTGGCCCAACTGTTGACCATAACATTTGCTTATAGCTGAGGTTGCTACCTTGTGATGATGAGACAAAACCCAAAAGCAGATTCACAGCAGTGACCTTGTACTGTTAGCTGACTTAACCCTAAAGCCACAGAGCTTTGGTGTTATTGTTGTATGAAAATCTAAGCCCCCTATTGATTTCTTTGATTTGAGGCTACATTTACTTAATATATTTGCTGTATGTCATCTATTTTTATAATCTCTTGTGTGAGAAATAGTCTCATTTTCATTTCCCATATGGAAGGAAGAGGAAACATAAGTACCTTGGAGGTGTAACAAAAATTCCTACTTTTCCCATCTGACTCCACACTCTAGGCTAGACTGCTTTCATAGTATAAGTAATTCTTCCTATTGTTGTTCTCCTTACAGTCCTGTGTTGGCTCTGTTTCCCCCACTGATATTGCCATACATTACTGCCATAGAACTGCGTTACCCACAAATAAGTCTTGTAGAGCTGTCATGCTAAAGGTGAATGTCAGAAACCATTAGCTAGACAAAGCATAAAATAGGAAAAGAAGAAGTGTTACTGTTTTGTCTGTGTACATGGATGTGCACTATGAGTGCCTGGTACCCTCAGAGGCTAGAGTGCTAGTCCCCAGTATCTGGAGTTGTAGATGGCTGTAAGTTGCCAGGACCTCTGAAGAATAAGTGCTCTCAAGCACTGAGCTCTTAAGCACTGTCTCTTTAGCAACTGTACATCTCTTTTCAAATCAGTTTTTTTTATTACATTAGTATTAAGAAGTGTGTGTTTGTACTAAATGGGCTTATTCAGTCATGTCTAATATGCATGACTCTTGGTTGGCTTTGTAAGTATAATCTTTAAGAATTAGAGTTTATAAAATAATTGACTGTCATGTATCTTAATAAGACCCACCTTGAAATGCTACACTATGATATATGCTTAAGTAGCATTGCCTTTCTCTTACAATAAATATTGGTTGTTAGTTTTCTCTGAACGACTTGGCTCTGCTGTTTATAGACAGAGGGAAGCTAGAATTATCTGATTAAGGATGCCCTCTGCTGGGATGCCTAGAGGTTCTTTCCCTGCAATGCCATCTCATTCCAGAAAGCAAGCTAATACTGGTTCCATGGTGAACACAGGGTCCTGAAAGAAAGTTAGAGCCACAGGCTTCCTGAAGCTAGCTCAGAATGGATACAGTCACCTCTACTTTCTTTACTTGGTCACAGAAAGTTACACAGAAAGGCCCAGATTTAATGAGTGAGAAGTCCATCCCTTGGTGGGAATATCCTCAAGGTTATGCTGCACAGGTCTTCAATACAGAAAGGGATCAGATAGGACCATTTTGTCATCAGCCATTACCATACCAACTCAATAATTCTTGCTTGTTCCAACATTATATTATAAAACAATTCATCTATTTGTCATTTTTTTTCTAATCACAACCACCATTTTCACTGATATGGCTGACCACAATAACTCCTCGGTTTTTCTCCATACTTTTACTACCAACCATCCTTAACCCAAGTACTTTCCATCCTGTGCCATGTATGTTAGCATATTGCTAGAAGTAATAATTTAATGTCTGCTGCCTGTATATTCTACCTAGTATATGATTCATAGGTCAAACTCTAATCATGCATATCACTCTAAGTAGTAGTCACTTCATAAATGTTTTTGACGTACACAGAGAAACATTGTATTAAACTGTCATTGTTTGTAATAATATTTTTATTTAACAAATAGAGGAATCTTTGTAATCTTTCCATTTCAAGTTTGTTTTATTTCACTATTTTTATGGCAAAATACACAATGTCTTCATCATAGTAAATGATCTTTCATTATGGTAGTAAAATTAGAATGGTCCAAAGAATTAAAAGTGGATGCATATATTTTATATGTAGTGATGATGTTTACAAAGTAAGCATATCAATATTTTGCTGAATCAATACAGGTAACCAGAGTGAGAGAGAGGTCTTGGCCAAATGAAGGGCCATGTTCTCAGCTGTACTTTCAAAACAAATGGAAGGGATCTCAGGAAAAGTAAATTTTATTCATGCCTCAGAGAAAAATAAATTTTCTCCATCACAAAAAATGGGCATCAGGTGCTTTTGATTTCCTTTTATCAGCTGTTAATCAGAAGAGATGAGAGAAGCTGAACAAGCTAATAAAGAAAGCAGCCCTTGTGAAGGCAGTTGTATTGTAGAAGCTTTGGGATTGTTAATTAGGTTGTGGCCTTGGGAAATACTCTGCGAGGGTGAGAACGGGGGAGGCAGGAGGATATTGCAAAGCTTTTCCCTAGGTGGACAGCATCGAAATATTTGTTTGTGCTCAAATGTTTTGAGTCATTTGAGAACTACATTTTGAACATGAGACAGGTGGCGTTTGGAAGATCCTGAACAACCTTTCAACTTTGCAGACCGTCCATACATTAGTAATGATGTGGATCTCTGTGTTAGCAATTATTCATACCACCTCTGAGAGCAAATAGTTTGGAAGCATGTTGCAAAGTACATTTGTAGCTTTGGAGGCTTCCAAATATTGGAAATTTCTTTTATAGCAGGCAAAATCCCACCTTTGGGATCTTTATAGAACTATGCTACCCTACTCATTCCCAACCCACTCCAAAAAAAAAAAAAAAAAGAGCTGCATTTGTTTTTCAATTTTCTTTGCAGCTAGGACACAGGTTTGTGACCTGGCCATGGATAATGAGTTAAATCCACTCTAAACTACAAAATGAAGACTGAGAGAGGAAAGAATCCATTTTATTTTCAGAAGCAATGACACATGGGGCCAAGGGGCCAGCAGGCACTGTGACACTTGCTGGCTGCAGTGACAGTGCATGCTGTAGTGGTCTGTGGCAGCAGGCCTGTGTTCTCACTGGACAGGTTTTGGGAGATTCTAGACTAACTCCATCTGCTGCTTCTTCACCTCTTTGATCTTCCTTGAATAACTTTTAAAAAACAGTGTGATTCCCCTCTTTTTTTCCCAATAATTTATTTTAATCTTCCCCGAAAGCACAGTCATTAATTTCATTTATGGATTAGAACCCATATCTAACTCACTCCAATGGAAACTGCAAAGCATTTTATGAGTGTCGTAAATAGCTAATTATACTTCTTTAAATACACACAATCTTCTATGAGTATGTTGCTCAATGTCACCTAAACATTGAGAAGTTTCTTTATCAGGAATCACATTCTCATTATGTTGATTTTCAAACACTTGTGTTAATATCTTTACATCACAAATTAAAATTATAACTGATTTATTTTCATATTTCACTCTGTTCTAAAGAGTTAAATAGACTCAGTGTCTTCAAAAATACTTCTTTTTTGTCTTCTCATATTTGTGATGTGATTTCTGATGTCAGGGAGGCAAACACTTTCATCTATAACTTAGAATAATTTCCTTTCTGGTAGAAAGACTGAATAGTAACTGATAAATGACAATGTGGTCAAGATTAATTACCTATCTAGTTCAAATCCAATTACTGGAAATATTTGGTAAAACAGTAGTGTATTGATAAGCTAGGACACTGTAAATATTTACTATCTTCTTCAGAACGGTGCTGCATCTAGTACAGTAGAATATGTAAGAGTGTCGAGCATTTTTCCTCTGGGGCCTGGTATCCAGAACAGGCTACCAGCTGAGTGTGAAAGGGAATGCAGGTACCAGAGATGACACTCATGGTGGAACTGCACAACAGCAACGACTGGAAATGACTGATAATCACATCCAACAATGTAGAGATCCACAATCAGTTAAACTTAGAAGTAATAATGCTGGCTTTATGTAATAAAGGAAGCATTTGTAACTTAGAAATTAAAAATTACTGCTAAACTTCCAGGAGTCAAAAGGCACTGTGGAGTTGGAATGGAGGCATGCTTGGATAGTTTCTTTTTAGGAGATGGGCGTTCTGAAAAGCTTGTGGTCTTGGGCAGTGCTATACAAAATATGGCCCACAGACCTATCCTGTATGAAGAACTCTTCCACTCAGCAGGGAGATGTGTAAAGTATACCAAAATGGAAGCCATAATTTGATGGCTAATGAATATGTGAGCAGCAGAAAGCAAATGAGGAATGCTCCACCTGAGGAATGACAGAATATGACCTCACATTAACATTCACTTCAACCCAAATTTTAAATTAATATGTGTTGTAGGACCATCATTGAGCACCTTTTTTTGTCCCCATAAGCAAAGATTGTACAAGTCTAGGTATAAAACAGTTTTCTTAGACCAACAAAATGGCTCAGTGGATGAAAGTACTTGCTGCCAAGACTAGCAACCCGAGTTTCATCACCAGGATCAGAGGTAGCAGAAGCTTTCCTCTGAGCATCACAGAAACTCACATGCCATGGCACAAATTCCACCTCGCCAAATAAACAAACAAGCAAATACATAAATAGACAAACAGAAAGAAAATCAATAAAATACTTTTATTTAGTCTGTCAGATTTATAAAGACAGCTAAGATAATAAAGGTCATCAGGATTTTTCAAATTCATAAATAAGAAAAGATAAGAATCATATACTCAATGTTACATGTCATTTTTAATAATTATTATTTCATTAGAAAACTGTTAATTTCAATCAATATTTATCTTAAAAGAATATTGGTTGAGTTACAGGATGTATTTTTATCTCAATTTTGTGTGTGCAAGTGAGAATTAGGGGTTCTCAGGGGCAAATAATAATGATAGTAAAAACTAATACCAATAATAGAAGAACTCATTAGCTTTTCCTGTCTTCATCTATTGTATTTGAAATGCGATTCTTTAGTTATCATTCATTCAGGTAAAGTACCAAAGTTAAAAACTAAAAATGTTTTTGATGAATTTAATCATAATGAATTTAAACTAGAGACAATCAAAACTTCCTCACCTGTAGGGATGGAGGCCAGAGGGGTCGTCTGCTGTGGTTATCAACAGAGAGATTATGAAAGTAACTATGAGGTGCCAGAAACTCCCCAAACCTACCTGTGCTGTCCACCATGGTGACCAACAACCGTTGTGCTTATTTATATATAACCACGCCAAATAGAGTTACAAGGTCAGCTTCTCTATCACAGTGGACACATGTGAAGGCAATGGCACGATGCTCAGTTTCAGAATTGGGAGCATTTCTGAATTCCAGTTTATAGATGCTTAACAATAAAAGTCTGCACAAGTTTTCCAAATTCAAATAACTCCAAGATCTAAAATATTTCAGTCTCTGGAAAATAGACAAAATCTCTTTAAGAAATGGCTTTAACTTAATCCAAACCCCTTTTTGTTGATGATTTCCAGGGGGAAGGACATGGTTTGGAAATGAATTACTTAGAAAAATATGCTAAATCATATACATACATTCACTTTGAGGCCACTTGATGTTGACACACACTCTTTTGTTGTTTTAGGGTTTTTTGTTTGTTTGCTCTCTTAGGTGTTTCAGATTTTGAGGATTTTAGCACTCAATATTTTGTTCTTTTTGTGTAATATTTTAACATATAAAATGAAGGGCATGGAGCAGCAACAGTAGCGTTACCAGAGGTTGTTAGAATGCTGATGATAATTACATGCAACCTGAAACCTACAATGCCAGAATGTGCATGGAACAAAAGCTCCATGTACTGGGATATGTAAGGTATTTATGTAGAAGTCTAATGTCTATGGCTGAAGACAACATGGAATATTCAAAATACTGCATAACTGTAATGATAAATTAGATTGCCGTTTTTGATTAGATTAGATTCCTCTAGCCAAGAGCAATGAATATTAAATTGACCATCTAGCATTTGCTGAGTTGAACAGCTGTTAGGGAGTGTTTCCTCCTTGGGGAAGTCTCCCACAGAAGTTGAGTCGCCAACACTGAGGTCCATCTCCTAACAATGGTAGTCAGATGAGCTCCATATGCTAAAACTAAATGTCACTTTTGATGTGTCATCATCCTGAGTTAAAAATAGCAAAGACAAATGTATCATTTGGTACCCTTGACATAATGATAGCAAGTTAATAACAAATAACTTGGTGCCAACAGCTCTCAATTAAATGCTGAAATTGAGAGAAGAAATGGAATGAATAAGCCAAGTGTCATATAATTAATTATATCTCATCATTGTCTTTGTAATATATGAGCTTCTCGCTTTTGCCCAGACATTCCTTCAGTTAAAATTGAGTGCTAAAGAAAAATACTCTGAAAACCTGGCTTGGGAAGAGAACAGGGCTGATTCCTCTTTTAACCATGTTTACCTGATCTTGAAAGTTTCTGCACAGCTCATCTACAGAGACACTAAACAGTTCATTCCCCAAGAGGCCTCACACATAGCAGCACAGAAACCAAAACTTTTAATTGTGAGTAATAGGAAAACAAAGAACAAGCTTATTCTATGCACTATGAGGTACTTGCATTGTAGCAAGTACAAGATAAGACAGGCTGAAGTCCTACCACACCCAGATGACCTAGAGCAGACATAAATTGTCAAAGAAGGTAATGATTCTACTCCTCATACATTTGAGGGATTTCTCCTTTGGTATTACCTTTCACCTGAGAGACAAAGACATGATGTTTGGCCTGGTTCCAAATGTCCATCCACGCCTTTCTTTGTGGAGTTCAAGACAGGGAGAAGTTTTGATAGAGGACATTTCTCTACTTTGATTGGCAGATTTCAATAGTATGTTTTTTTTTTCTATTTTGTACCTCCCTTCCCATGATGTATCTGATTTTAATCATATACTTGCCCAAACATGCATAAGCATAATATTGTAAATTCTTAAAAGTTCATTCAGAGGTTACAACTTTATTGTTCATGTGTCTAAAACCAAGACAAGACAGAAGGGCTGATTGGATATAGTTCTTAAGCGTGTTTAAATGAAAATGGAGCATTACCGAAGAGTTGGTGAGGAGAGTATCTTACTCCATTGTTCAGAAGTAGGATATATATGGAGATCGATGTAAGAGGGGATACCCAGGTTGCCAAGTGCACTGTTAGGAAAGGGATGTGTGCATAGCCTAAGTCAAGTAGAGTCATAGATTGCTAAGCTATGTCCGATGCTTGCCTGCCTCAAAATCAGCCAGATGTATGGCTTTGGAATCTGTACACTTCATCAGTCACACACATTAGAGCACTTACTTAGCTAAAGTCAATTCCCCAACAGAATGTATGCCATAAATACACAATTTCCAGGTTAATTGCATGTAAAAAATCAAGGCATACCAGGTGTTAAGAGACTTAGATGAGAAGTTTCTAGGTCATCTTCCTGCTGATGAATCTCAAAACTGAGTTTATAATGAAGTCTGTTCTTGGCAGGACCAGAATTCCCACTGAGACATCATAGCAAGGAGTGACAGAGAGCCTCACTGTAAATTCTCCTTTTTCCACACTTGCATAGTGCTCTACATTTGAAGAATGTTTTATTATGGTGACTACACCCAAAGATGTACCTTGGGATACTGTTCAAGACTGGTTCATTCAGAAACCAAGTATACAAATAAAACATAAACATATCATTTTGTGATAGACCCACCTGAGATGATGATAGTGATGATGATGATGATGATGTGTGTGTGTGTGTACATCCAAGAGAGAGAGAACGTGTGCGTTTTAAAGAGCAGCATTCTAAAACAAACAACAGAAATGAGAGACAACCTGTGCAACAGCAGGTGCTTTGGGAATAGCCTTCTGTTTAAGCAGAACTTGATCTATTTGCTTAAATTAAAGACCTGTCTGAGACTTTATCTAGAAGAATCATCATCAATGTGTGTAATTTATTTATGGGATATATAAATGCTTTTACTATACAAAATTAAAAACAATTAAAATCTACTCCTATCAACTGCTTCGATAGAATAATACCACTTTTGTTTATATTTGTGAATGAGTCTGTCTGAGTTTCAATAGTAACCTTTGCTATAGAGGCAGTAATAAGAATAAGATGATTTTCCTTCCATTTTTATTTGGATTTTCCATGAAAGAAATAGAGTACACTTGGCACCTAACATTTATTGTGCCATCTGTCTGCTGGTTCCCTTGCTGGGAACAGATTCACAGTAGCATGTGGGTGGGGGAGGATCCTTATTAGAATCTTTTCTAAGAAGGTCAACTCTCTGTGGCACTGTCTTTGAGTGAT
Source organism: Grammomys surdaster (assembly GCF_004785775.1). NCBI lineage: Eukaryota > Metazoa > Chordata > Mammalia > Rodentia > Muridae > Grammomys > Grammomys surdaster. Next base: position 12,110,167 of record NW_021604587.1, read on the forward strand.
GGAGAACAGATAAGACATTGCTTTACTCAGCTTCCCATGCTTTATGCTTTAAGAAGTTGTGCATAGCAGGGAGACCATAACTCAAGCAGTGTACCATATCTTCTGAAGAACTGCAGGTAGATCATAATTCAAGGCAGTGTACCATATAGACCATGACATGTTTCAAGGCACAGGCCAAGAAGATTTTGTACTTTTCCACCACCTGGACCCTCTTACCCCCTCCCCTTGTAAAACATGCTATAAAAAAGCATTTCATGTTCAAAAAAAAAAAGAAAATAAAAAAAATATATATATTATAAAAAAAAAAAAGAAGTTGTGCATGTGGTAGGATCATTGCTGGTCTCCAACTTCTCTTTACATCTTTCTAAGGTAGTATTTAAAGTGAAACAAAATATAGGAACCCTGAGGAACAACTTGTCAATGTAAGTGATTTGCAAAGTCCTGAATTTAGGATCACTGAGATTCCATTTATTGTTACTAATAGAAATTGGTGAAGAGTGGATTTTATTTAAAGTCCCTAAAGTCTCAACTAATTCCCGTATTATGTCTCTGAAGATCTTCATGTGGTACCAATCCTCAATTGATAGGTGAAAACTTTGGGGATAAACAATTTGCCCAACTCATGCCATGATTACTCAGTAGAGTGAAGACTGTAGATCATTTTTCTAAGAAATTAATCCAAGAATCTTACTGCTGACCATGATAGACATTCTGAAATTCCTATAGGAACTATAGGGATAACCTGTAAGTGGGATTGGCTTCTTTTACTTGTATATTGAAAGACCACTCCAGACCTTTGTCCCATGACCCTGGCATCTTCAATAATCTGGCTTCTCCTTTGGAGTGATCAATCAGGACCTCTCTATAGGAATTTCAGTTTTGCTACACAGTAACTGGTCTTAAGATGCTCTTCATGAACCCATCAATCTTGTGTCTTTGCCTTTAAAGCCAGTACCACATGGACAAAACTTACAAGACCACAAAGCTTTGTTAACTGGAGATGTAGCCAAGTTCTCTTGAACCACAGCTACATCCACTTCTGTATGCTGACCCTAAGGAAATACTGTCCAAGGCCATTGCTTTCAAAGATCAGGAAATTCCCTCATTAGGCTTTTTCCTTTAAATGAATTTAGATAATCACAAGATGTTGCCTATAATGGGTGGAGTCTCAGTGTGGTGCTGAAAAGGCAGCTGTAATTGGTCAAATGACCAGTCCTATAGTAGAGAATTCATTTATCAATGTGAGAGTAGAGACTTTCTTCTCATGTGAGTCTAGATTCCGCCAAGTTGACAATTAAAACTGTGACAACATGTTGGTAGCCAAAGTACATGGCTTGAAACTGAAAATGGACCCCAGACAGAGTTACTAAATTAACAGGCTGGCAAGCCAAGGATGGATAAAATTCTTCACAGAGCCTTACCCACCTAAGACAGAAGTGCATTGCTTTTGATAATGCATATTTCACAATGGATAAGGCAGGCATTCTTGTCAGAACAACCTAAGACATGCTCAGACTTGTTTATGAAATAAAAAAGAGAGAGAGGCAGAAAGCTTTTGGAGCTCCTTGGCAGGAATCTGACATGGGCCAAGGATAAGGAAATGGGCTGCTTGGAAGGAATATGACATTGGACAAGGACAAGGAAGTGGGCTTCAGGCAGGAATCTGTCATTAGACTAGAACAAAGAAGTAATTTCAGTCAGGAATCTAAATCTTAGGCTAGAACAAAGAAGAGAAGCAGGCTCAGATATTTTAGTCATCCTGATAAGTCCTTAGAAACTATGATCATGGGAGTGTTCATGGAACTTTGTTTATTGCCTTGCTTGTTCTTTGACTATTTATGTTTATTGTCTTGCTTGTTCCTTAACTATTTACATCTATTGTATTGCTAGTCCCTCAACCTAGAACTGACCTTAATACTTACATGTAATTAAAATGGTATAAAAGCAAAAAGGAGGAGGGGGGACGGGATAGGGGCTTCTAGGGAGGGGAAATGAGGAAAGGGGATACGATCTGAAATGTAAATAAATAAAATATCCAATAAAAAAACTATGACAACTATGCTTGCCCAAGACATTTCAACAACAACAAAAATAATAAAAATGAAAATAAAGTAATTTAGAGGTCAATTCTGAGGCAGGATTTATGAGTATAATCTGTGACAAAAAGGTCTAAGCTGGCAGAGAAGAGACTTCAATACACTAGGCCCAAGATTTTATGTGTTTCAATTGAAGAGGCCTGAGCTGTATGGAGCCCCAGAAAGTGTCTGGATTGAACATTTTCCTTTCAAGCATTTAGTCATGTGGGCAGTATATCAACTTTCTGATGCTGTGATGATGTCTCATGACAACATTAAAACCTCAGTCGCTTCTTGTTGGAAGCATTTATTTCTTGTGGGTCTTGATTAAGTTCTAGATTTTGGTGGCCAGCTCTTATTGTCTTGACTTGAATGATTTTATTCCTCTGTCTGCCCTTGGCTGGCATCTGGTTACTTAGGGTGGCCTCAGAAGAGAACACTGGGATAACCTTCATTTACTCCATTTTTCTCTCATTTTTCAACAGGATAGAGCAGGCATATCCTCAAGGGGAAAACAGTAGTGTAAGAGTATAAGAAGATTAAAAATGTATCTCTTTAGACCTGGTGTAGAAAGCTGCTCTCTTGTCTATTTGGTAGAACAAGTCATGTAGCTTTGAAGGAGGGTGACTGATGGAAGGATTATTAAATCTCTTGTTTATTTAACAAGTTAGAGTTTTTTGTCTAAGCCCCACAGATGCCCTTCACATAATTTCTAAATAATCTCTATTTGTTTTAGGTTTGCCTTGCACCCCAAGTAACTATCTGGTGTTAAAAGCCTTCAGGCTGCTGCCCTGGTCCTCTAATCTTTAAATCACTGTAAAGCCTTATTCTCTTCCCAGAGTCATCTAATCCCTATGAGGCTATTAGTGCTTAATTGAGGTATTTACTGATAAAGTCCAGTAGTAGCAACATTTTTCCAACAAAAACTGATTTTTAACTTTCTTCCAATAGAGTCTCTGTTTAGAAAAATTTTTGTACAAGAATTGTTAATAATTATTTTATCTTTAAAATATAAAATGTGGACAAGAGCTCTAGTTGGCATGAGATGCCAAATTAACAAAGCTTTGCAGAAGCAAAAGCTGTCAACATGAGAGCTGTCATAAACTTGTACTTTCATTGGGAAGTATCCAAGCTTGGTTAGGCCTTTGCTCCCATATTTCTGTCTTTCCTGACACCAGACTGAGGCTCAGTGGTAAGACAAGCTTCTGTCTAGAGAATTTTCTTTTAGCAGAATTTTTCTGTGAAATAACAGTCTTCCCTTTTATGAGGCAGAAGACTCTGGTTCATCAATTTTGTCCACTTATTGACTATTCCAGCACTATTGACTATTCTCTCTTACTCAGAAGGTTTTGAGTCTGATCCCTAACACTAAATGGGAGTATAGGCATATTTATTGACTCATATTAGGAATTGGTATCATTCTGTACTTGAGATAAATTAAAAATATCAGTTATTTTTGAACAGGTGTAATTTACCTGTTTCTGAATCTTCGGCATGTAAAAGTCAGCTCATATAAAATACAAAGACAGTACTAGAAATTCTAGCAGCTATCACTTAATAGCATTTTCCTAAGTATGAATAGTGTCACCAATACATGCAAGTTTCCTTCATCTTTATATCACTGCCTCAAGAGAAAATAAATATTGAGATAACTTTAACCTAGCTAAAATACATGGCCAAACAGAAGTTATAAATATTTACAAACTATGATTTTTTTTTAAATTAAGAAGTGGGATAAAAAGATCTATATAACTTTTGCAGTGATAAAGACCATGAGGGTTTCAAGACTGCAGAGACTTGTTGAAAGTATTCACTGCACACCAGATTTGGAAGACAACTTAAAATTGTTTATGGTTATCAGAGGCACTCTCAAAAAATAACCCACTTTTATTTATGTGTCCTACCTGGCATTTCCTACTCAGAGGATTTCCAAGGACCCCACTTAGTATGGCTTCAGGGATTGATCTCTTAAGGGCAGTAAATGATTGAAAGAAGAAGAGACATACAGACACTGACAGAGGTACAGAAAACTAGGATCAAGTGGGCCACATTCACCCTGGTAGCTGTCTGATAAGTGGAACCTACAACAACGACAATGTGGAAAGTAAGCATGTTTATTTTATAGATCTTAATTGAGGAAGTGGGTTTTTGTACAGGGCTAAATAAAGAAGTGAGTGCATGGTATGCAGCTAAACAAGAAGTAGATTAATTAATCTCAGTATGAGGTCTCCACAGAGATCTGCAGTCTCAAGTTGTAGTTGTCATGGAAGGGGAAGCTGTGGTTCAAAATTTCTACATACAATGTCAACATTCACACTGGGACTAACAAAGTCTTTGTCATCTCTTTGAACCTCACTCAGAGGAGGCTTGCACTTCTCTTGGTTTGAGATGTTGCATTTCTTGACATGAGAGTGCTAATGCTAGCAATACATTCACTCAGGACTTCATCTACTCCCCACACCCAAGCCTGGTCTCTATTTTGCACTAATGATCCTGAGAATAATAACTGGCATAAAAATTACACCAGGATAGATCATGAAAAGTAAGGATAAGAAAAATGTATAAAGAAGATAAAAGGAAGAAAAAATTGCATACAGAAAAACAAAAATAATACCATACCTCTTATCAGATACACTATTAATGCAAAACAGTAGAGTCTTTGAAATACTGAAACAAAAATTATCAGTCTAATATCATGTATCTAAATATATATTACATATTGAAAGTAAAATAAAAACAACTTTGATAGAAACAACTAAAAAGAAATAGCTAGCAAATGGTACTTATTAAAGTAACATTACCAATAATCACATTAAATGTAAACAAATTAAATACTTTATTAAAAGGCAGAGATATCAGATTGGAAAAAATAACAATATTCATATGTTGCCAATTTGAAATGAAATCTTTATTAGAAACAAGAGTAAATTGAATGTTGACAATAGAATATGTATGCCAACATAAACAAAAGAAAATTAGGGTGCTGTATTTTAGAGCAAACAATATTAATAAACGTGAAGAAGGCCATTTAAAAACAGTAAAGGAGGACATTCATCATGAAAATACAATAATTGGAAATGCTCACCTATCTGACAACAGAGGTCTAAAACACATGAAGCCGATGATGTTATAAGAACAAGGGGAAACAAAATACGGAGTCATCCCTGGAGATTCAGTGCTGTATAGGTGGCCAAAGAAGTAGATGGAAAGTCCGTGCTAATTTCAGCAATGATTAAATACAAGAATGAACTCAGCTAAAAGATGGACAAAAGAGTCTGAAACTATTCATGAACAGATAATCGACACAAATGCAGAGATGTCAAAGCTATTGCTGAACACAACTCAGAGTTGCCTCTTATCACTTTTGTCTTGAGGGGTTTGGTTAATAGTTATTTTTGCAAAGTGTATATAAAAGTTTTAAATTTTTGATTCAATTTCACTTTTGAAAGTATTCAGTAAATGTATTTGTCTATATATTATTCACCAAGTTTAGGAATTTTTCTCAGCAATGTATATCTTCAAATATTTGAAAAATGTTATGCGCGCGTGCGTGAGTGTGTGTGTGTGTGTGTGTGTGTGTGTGTATACTGGTATGTGTAGAAGCCAGAGGTTCACACTTCCTCAATTACTTCCACCTTAGTACTTGAGAGAGTGTTTCAGGCAAGCCTAGAGCTCACTGCTTTGGCATGACTGGCTAGCTAGAAACATAAGGGATCCTCCTATGTCTGCCTGCTCGTTGCTAAGATTACAAGAATGTACATCATGCCTAGCTGGTTTTCTATATTGTTGCTTAAAATTCAAACCCACGTCATCATGCTGGCACAGCAAGCACTTCACGGACTGTGCCATCACAACAGCCCCTTCAAATATTTTTTTCTTCTGTATCCTCTCATCAGAGAACTCATCGCTTGAAATTATGCCACAGGTCTAATATGCTATTAATTTATTTTATAACTGGTTCTCTGTGTCATGTTAAATAGCTGCATTGCTATGTCTCCAGTGCCACAAATACTCATTCTGTGATATCTGTAATGATCCAATCTATTTCGTGGTGGTTTTATTTTTATTTTTTTAATTAACCTCACCTTTTACATTATTTAGACCATTGAAATGAGTCTTTTCCAAGAACACGAAATACCATTATAATCACAGTTTTAGAGTCTTGGATTGCTAATTATTACATCTGGGCTAGTTATGAAACGATTTGATCAAAGAGGTATTTTCTCTTTATTGGTCATATTTCCTGGCATTCGTGAAGATTAAGAATGGATGCCAGATTTAATGATGTTATATTTAGGCGTATTGGAATTTTGTATTCATGCTACTGTTTTTCATACTGGATATTGAGCCCAGGGACTCATTCATTGCTAACTAAGCACATGCTACCACTGAGATACACATCAGTTCCATTCCTATAAATATTCCTAAGCTGTGTTCTGGGTCATAATTAAGTGACTTGAAAACAGTGTGAAAATTTTATTAACAACATCTTGAATGTAGCTGAGGCAGTGTTCAATCTAGGATTAGTATTCAGCCTCCCTGCTGAGGTCAGAATCTTTACTTAAGGCACATGTTTGACCGGGCACCAAACACCTGGTGCTGGCCAGTGTGACAGGTGGCCATTGTTACTTCTTGGAAATTCATTACTTCTTGATATAGCAATATATATTACACAAGCACTCCTAGAGAGCAATCCTGAAAGAGGGTTCACTCAGGAGCCCAGGGGCACTCACAGAAAGCCCATTTGCCACATTAATAGTTCCGTGCCTCTGGTACCCTAAACCATCCTTTGACACTGACTTTTATATCCCAAATTTGTGTCTTGTACTCCTTCATTCCTGTCGCTAAAGCCAAGTGGTATTAAGATTCACAAAAAGTATTCATATGAAACAATAAGAACTTACAGTGCTTATTTATTATTAATATTTATAGAAACACCAGGAACATGTCAATGTGAATCACTCTATGATAGAAACTCATTTAATGCATGTTTGTTAAAACCATGTTTGAATTGTTGGTTTAGATCACATACTACTGTACTTTATAGCTGAAGATCAGACCTGGCGAGATGCCAGTCTGTCAAATATACAGATTGGAAAAAAATGAACAAAGAAACAAATCAAATAAACAAACAAGCAACAACAACAAAATTCTACAAAACAAAGGTAGTAACCATGTAAGATGATGGATACACAAATCAACCTTATTCTAATGAATACTTACCAAGATATATGCATGTCAAAACAATTTGCATATATTAATATATGCAATATTTATTTTTAATTATATATAAATATATATATTCACCATGTCAGCACAAACATTTATTGCCTTCATAACACTCATTCATCAAAATGTGTAATTATGTAGTTAATTGTTTAATTAATATTGAATTATCTGCCATGCTAAGCTATTATCTCTGTGAGACTAAAAATGTCACATCTGAGCCACTAACAATTTACTCTCCAGTCGCTCTCAGTGTCTGTCCATTTAAGCTCTTGGTAAATTCTCATTCAATATCATTCTAAGAAAGTGAATTATCTGAGGTACAAGAGTCCTTGTAAAACACAAGCAAAAGATAGAGTTGTGGGAGATAAATGTTATCTCTTTCAGATTACTCTGCTAATCTAGAGTCATTAGTAAGAAAATTTGGTGATTGATATCTCTATACAAGAATCACGTTTTCTTAAGTAAGGACTTCACAAACCTTTAAGCGTCTGAAACATAGCATATCTAGAGTATTTTATTTTATTTTATTTTATTTTATTTTATTTTATTTTATTTTATTTCTCAGAGATTTTTGTTCTAGATATAAGTGTTAGGATATGATCAGGCGCAGATGAGAGGAAAGAACAGGATAACAGAGAAGATTCTGATCCCCATAAGAGTAATCTTGAACTCTCTGTGACCTTTGCATAGATGGCAATGTGCCAGATGGAAGTAGGTGGCTGCAGCATAGCAAGTATGATTATCAGCTCTATGAGTGGACTCCAGTTCTCAGGGAAACCCAGGTGACTGCACTTTGATCCTCCAAGGATGTGGACTGCGATGTCAGAAATTTTGTTATGGGATTCTGGTTCTGCGTTGATTTTTGTTGTTTTTATTTTTGTTTTGTTTTGAACTTTTCTATAGTGAAAAAGTTAACAATTTATAATCAGTTATTAAATGTGTGATACATTTTATATATATTAGTTATAAATTATTGATGTTATAATCTCAGGGAATGCAAATAAAAATCTATGCTAAGCGGTACACATACCAAGTATTACTGTTTGAGCAGATAATTTGGCAGCAGCCTAAATGCTTAAAATGCTTTATTGATGTTAATGTAAATAAGCAGCTTGAAAATAATTTTAAATGTAAAAACAATTATAATTCATATTTTTTATACTTTGTGGGCAACATTAATTATGTCTAGAGGTTTTATGGCTTATTAGCATTCATCGTTATGACTGTACCTTCTATTCAACCTAATAAACATACAGATCATTTTAATGAATACAGTTGACCCTAGAGAAAATCTTTGCATATCAATTTTCAACTCAGATGGGTTTTCTAAAGATTAATTAATATTAAAAGCTTGTTATAAAGTTGTGCCATTAATTTTTTGATATTTTATATTCTCTTTAAATGTCCCATATTGCTTTATTATTCATGTCAAGAATATACTTAAATATGTTTGGTTGTTTGTTTGGGGTATTTACCTTAAACTTATGGATTTTACTCTGGCATACTTTTATGACTACAAAGTTCCTTTAGGCAAAATAATAGATAAAAATTAATGCCAGTTGCTACTAATATACTTCATCTCCATTTATAGTATCTGCTATGAAACAGAAATATTTAAATTCTTAAACAAAATCAACTAGCTAATGTCAGCTTTTGTACTACTAATGTAAATGTATATCAGTTTTTTCTTGGAAAAATTCACTAAACTGCTATATTTGAAATCTCAGCATTTTCCTCTCTTCTCATTACCATTACAAAGGTTTCTAAGTCATCACAGAAAATAATGGGAATGGAGGTGTCAGTCACATGTGGTTAAAAAAAATAATTACTACTAATTACTTTTACCAGTAAGTTAGGATTCTCAAAAGAAACAGAACTTAAAGAATGAATACACACACACACACACACACACACACACATATATATATATGTATGTATGTATGTATAATACGTATATGTGTGTATAGTCTCTCTCTCTACACACACACACACACACACACACACACACACACACTATGTGTGTATAAAAGCAATTTATTAGAATGAGTTACAGGCTGTGGTCCAGTTAGTCTGACAATGGCTGTCTACTAACAGAAAGTCCAAGAATCTAGTTACTCAGTTGGTGATTATGGATGTCTCAGTTGGTCTTCAGCTTACACCAGATTCCTAAAGAAACAGGCTCAAATGCCAGTGAGGGAATGGACTTTCCAGCAAAAGCAAACACAAGCAGACAAATATCAAAAATTTTCCTTCAATCGTGTTCTTTATACAGGCTGCCAGCAGAAGATGTGGCCTAGATTAAAGATCAATGTCCCTCCATCCAATCTCTGTATTAAAAGTGTGTCTTCACTGAACCGATAATCAGGGAGCCTTCATGGGTCTGACACTATGCATATATGTTATAGTTGTATAGTTTGGTCTTCTTGTGGGACACCTAACAGTGGGAGCAGGGGCTAAACAGTTAGCCGGGCTGACTCTTTTTGCCTGGTTTTGGGATCCATTATCTACTGGGTTGCCTCTTTCAGCCTTAATATGAGGAGAGGTTCCTAGTCTCAGTGTAACTTGATAATGTCATGTTTGGTTGGCCTGCCCGTTCCTGGAGGGAAACTGAGGAGAAGTGGGTGATGGAGAGATGAAGAGGGCAGAGAAACTTCAGTCAGGATCTAATATATAAGAGAAGAATAAATTAAAAATTAAAAATCTTCAAAATGCACTAAAATAAAAATAAAAGTGCATCTCCGTACATCAAATGATTTAATTAGAATATGTGCCTCACAGGTGTAGCCGGCCACTGGGTTTTAGTTAATTCCAGATGTAGTCAAGTTGGTAACCAAGAGTAGCCACCACACTTAACTCCTGAGAGGTGCTGCTGCAGATCTAATCCGAGTCGACAGGCGCTATACCCATGACCGCCGTGCAAATGCATGACAGAAGCATGTTACAACAATTACATTTTTCTCACAATTGGTAAAATAAAATTCACTATTAAAAATTCATTTTCTCTTTTCAATCATTGATATATTTTGAGTGCTGTAATTCGTAATCCTGGCTTTCTTTGTGGATATTGCCATTTCATTTATAGTATTTTGAGTTCATGAAGAAGATATTTCCCCTAAATGCTTGCTGCTGAAGAAAGCCCAGGTCCTTGGTAAAGTAGTGTCCATTTGAGCTTTTTTATCACATCTTAGTGTCCACAGGACTAATGAAGCTTTACCTCGCTGTACATCGTAGCACAGAAGCTTCCCCCTTCCTGTGCTTTGTTTTGGCTCTTAAGAACATTTCCTATTTTTTCATTGCTGAAAACTTAAGGTTTTATACAATAGATCAAAGATCAGCAAGGAAAGCTAGCTGATAATAATTTACATTCACTAATCAAGATTCAGTGAAAGAGAAAATCAATTGCTTGGGGTAAAGTGGTGGCTGACACCTGTGATTTTAGTATGCATGTGGTGTATTTCTCTTAAGGATTCCCGCAGATTTTGTGAAAACCCACATTTACAGATTCACATTCCCTCCAGACCCTTGCCAGGTGTGTTTACCAGAAACCTTTAGTGCCTGAAGGACTCTCAAGTAAGCACATATTTATCTTTTGGTTGAAAGCATGTGAAATGAAATGTGTGTATTTCGAAAGGACGGCTTTTACCATTTTTTTGAGAAAGAGTGTCATTATGTAGCCCTGGATGGCTCCACACTCACTGTGTAAGCCTGTCTGGCCTCAGTTTCACAAAGAGCCACTTGCCTCTGCCTCCCCAGTACATCACCCTGCCCAGGCAGATTTCACATTGAGTTTTTATGCTATACAGGGATATTGTTAAAAAGTATAACTCTGTAAGAGAAGTACCTTCACTGTCCAATATGATTACGTGACAATTAATGTTTTCTTTTATCATGACAAGTTCTCTGATAAAATCTGCCATTTAAACAGCTGAAAAGAATCAAAACAATGTTGCTTCTTATTAAATAAACTATTCATTGCCCTTGCTTATTTAAATTTGTGTGCTACCACATTTTAGCTCATTGGATATATTAATAATTGTTTTAAACTTGAAGTCTTATGTACAATTATTTAACATGTCAGCATTCAGAACTATGTTTAGAAGAATGTGATTTAGCATTTATTTGAAACTGCACTTCCCTGGAGATATACAGCATCTGTATATGTGTGCGGATGGATGGTAGCTTCATATTTATTTATTTATTTATTTATTTATTTATTTATTTTACAAATCATGTATAAAGCTAGATTATTATTGCTCTCTCTAAGAGAATTAAATCATCTCCAGAGGGATTTCCTTCACTTTGTGGTGATACTTAGCGATATAAGGAAGGTGGCATGAACTCAACAAGCTGAAAATTCTCTACAAACCATCCTGTTTCTTCTTTCCTTAATCTCCCACTGGTATTTCCTCTGCTATCCTGAGACAGAGATCACCAGCTCAGGTTCAGGCATGAAATCTGTGTTTATAAAACAAAAAAGTGGTCTCTCTCTAGTGTTCGATTATAGAAATCCACTAAAGGAGACTCAAAATTCAATTGAAACTAAAAGATCTTATTTCTTTGCCTTTTGCAGAATGCTGTTGTAGAGAGGAATTCACATATCATAGTAGCAAGGGAGGTGACAGATGTAAGACGGAGGATGAGTGGGGATTGTAGAAATGTAGACAGTTTTTGCATGTTGTGTATTGTATCACTTTAGGGGTTTGTTTGCTGGTAAATATAACAGAATGGGAACAAAAGCGAATGAAATTCATTCTCATTTACATTCATCCCTTTTGATGAACTTAGGTAATAAGTGACAGGCACTATAGGCAACCCTCTTTGCTATCATGAAAGTCATCCTCAGTTTACTACCCTTGTTTGACAACTCAACCACAGGATTTAAACAAGAGGAATATGATTTTCTTATGTGTCTACAGGTCAGCTGAGGAAATTATCTGGTCTGGCCTAGTATGTTATAAGTATTAGAAATCAGTACTCAAATAAATACTATGATGAATTAATGTTGGTTATAGCCTTACATGTTTTGGGGTATGTCTTCGGCAGCAATAAATATGGCATTGTTACAAACTTATAAATTATATTTTTATGGCTCTATTGACTTAAACACACCACAGAGAATATCCAATTAATTTTTAACACATTGAAGTTGATCATCAAATTTGGATACATTTAAGTACATGAGAAATCCTTATGCTTTTGTTCTTCCCAAACATAATCAGGGATCTAGTTATTTTTGTTTTGTTTGAAGCTATGCACTTGATTTATACAAACATTTTAGTGAACGTTTTTAGATGTTTAAGGTTTATCTTTATTTATGTGTGAATGTGTGAATGTGTGAATGTGTGTGTGTGTGTGTGTGTGTGTGTGTGTGTGTGTGTGTGATGTCTGCATATGCTGGCAAAGTCTGGAAGCAGGTAGCAAATCTCCCTAGAGCTAGAAGTACAGATAGTTGTGGACCACCTAATGTGGGTTCTGGAAACTGAACTCAGGTTCTCTGGAAGAGTAGCAGGTCTCCTGACCTCTGAGCCACCTCTACAGCCCCTTGACTTTTTACTTAAATATCAGTGCAATTATAGTGTGAAGTAATCAGTGGGACAGCAAATGGGACCCATAAACCAAAAGAAGCAAAAAATGAAGAAGCTAAGACTACATACAAACTAAGTACTGTTGTGAGAAAATAAATTCATAATATTATGAAGGTTAAAAATACAAACATAGAAGCACCAGATAATAAAAAACAGTTTATTTTTATAAATAAATCATCCATTATATGTTTATGATATATTAACCCCTATATACTTTGGCTACAAAAACTGTATCTCTTCACATTAAATATAACAATCATTTGAAGCATCTCTTACCAAGCTATTGTTTGAATGAAAGAGGCTCCCATAGGCTCTGATACTTGCGTACTTGGTTCCCCTTTGATAGAACTATTTGGGAAGGATTTGGAGGTATGGCTGTGTTCAAAGGGGGTGTGTATCTGGGGGAAAGTTTTGATGTTTTAAAAGACTCATGACATTCCAGTCTCTCTTTCTCACACCCTATGGTAGTATCTCAATATATGAGCTCTCAGATACCTCTCCAGTACCATGTTTGTATGCATGCCGCTCTGCTTCCTTCCATGATGATAATGTACATTAACACTCTGAAACCATAAATCCCAGATAAACTTTTTCTTCTATAAGTTGTCGTGGTCATGGTGTTTAATCACAACAATAGAAAAGCCTCTAATATGATAAGTTGGTATCGTGGAGTGGGGTATCACTGTAATAGTTCTGACCATGCTGTTCTTTAGAATATGGAAGACTCTGACTTTTGACTGGGAAAGCACTTTAACATTATACATGGGACTTAATAAGTTCTCCTAATAGGAGATTGGAAGACAATGGTGTTGAGAGCAATGTGAACTATGTGGGTCCAGCACAAGAGGAAATTAATATTATCAACTGGGCTAGAGACGATTCTTGTGACATAGTGGCAAAGGCTATGATTGCACATGACACTTACCCTAGGAATCTGTGGTTCCAAAGTATTTGCTCTACTGCCAGTGTGGCTCTCTCTGCCTAGTGCTTTTGTATAAGGATGTGAGCACTCACCTGTTCCTGCTGCCTTGCCTTTGACTCACTATCATGGACTCTAACCATCTGAAACTATAAGCCACAAATTAAATGCTTACTGTGATATGTTGCCTGTATAGTGGTGTTAATAACAGAACTAAAAAAGTAACTAAGACAGATGTTATGATCAGCATGGTCAATAGTAATCTATGCTACAGAGGTATCATACAAAAATGTCCTGAAGCCATGAATGGTCAAAATGAATGTAAATGTGTATGTGTTTATAGCAAAGTCGGGGAGGATGAATAATATAAAGGGAAAACCAGGGTATATAGCATGCTTTTGAGAACATTCTTATAGTGTACCCTGTATGGTTGGAAACTATTGTTTTGCCAGCTGTTCTAGATTCATTCACTGTGTGTTTGCTCCCTTCTCCATTGAGAAGGTAACTCCATTACCATTGAGGCTGGTAACTCCAGCCTCAAAGTTAAGGATAACAAAGCACACTTACATGATGGGAAATTTAGATGAATCAAGGAGACTATGAATGCCAGGAAACTTGTCTCCTTGTAGACATGGTTCTTTTGGCCAAACCATGGGCTTCTTTTGTACTCATAAAAAGATAAGAAACCAATTTTTAAAATAAAGTTAGTTGTTGGATTAAGTTGAAATTCACAAAGCATGAAACAAATCAATTATAGTGAACAATTCAGTACAATCTTATATATTTATAAAGTTTTACAGGCACCACTTTTATCTAATCCTAAGTCTCTTCCTTCACTACAAAATAAAACTATACATTGTAAGTAGTCAGTACTCATTTGCCTACACTCCAAGTCTTAATAATGAACAACCTCATTTCTGTTTTGTACTTTTAACTATTCTCCATGTTAAAACTGACTGAAATTATACAGCGCTTTTATGTCTGTCTTCCTTTACTTAGCGAAATTATTGGAGGTGGGGTTAAAAGATGAATGGAACTATACTGTTCCTATGGCCTGACACTCACAGTGTAGCCCAGGCTGTTGTCTTCCTGACTCAGCCTCCCAGAGCCTGATAGATGTGAGCCACCATTTCTAACTTTAGTGCAATTGTTTTGAATTGTAACTACTTTATAGCAAGTTTGAAATGCTTCATTCATTTTTATGCCTGAATGGTATTCCATTATATTAATATGTTGTATGGTATTCATCCATTGATCTTTTAATGGGCATCTGTGCTGTTTCTACCATTAATGTTTTATAGATAGTAGCACTATGAGCATCCCTATACAATGGATTATGTGCTTGCTTTCAGATCTTCTCGGTATACACTGAAGCGTCGAATTGTTTTTGTGTTAGCATAGCAGCCATGTAATGGTTTGAGACATGTAAGTAAAATATTTAGAGTTCTGAAGGAGAACCACAAACTTGCAAGACTCATCAGAAACATCAAAATAATTTTCTGCTATGGTAGTGATTATTTTTCTTGATTTTGTTGTATAAAAATTTGTAGTTACTGCTGCTTGTTCACAGTGCAATTGTGTCATAAGTGCCAGAGTCACTCTAATGTGGATTAATAAAGTTTGTATTTTCTTGGACACAGGTATGTTCAATGTTGCTAGGATGGTTGCTTGTCAGAGTAAGAGGGAGGAGGGGGAGATGTGTTTTTACTCATATGCAGTTTCACACACACACACACACACACAAATCTGAATTCTGTCAAAATCAGTGGTTCTCAACTGTGGAGCCTGACTTGGGGGGGATGGGGCTCCTACATCAGATATTTATATTACAATTAATAACAGTACCACAATTAAAGTTATAAAGTAGTAATGAAATAGTTTTATTGTTGAAGGTCACCACAACAGGAACTGTGTTAAAAGACCTCAGTCTTAGGAAGGCTGAGAACCTCTGATCGAAAAAAACATCAAGGTCTATACTGTTAAACACCCCCTCTGCCCCCATGATGATCAAAGTGATGATAATGAACATTGCTAGGTGACAGCCCATCTGTTCTTTACACCTCTCCTCTAACTCTCCATACCACCATCTACTCACTTTGCCCAGTGTCTCGGGGTATCCAAGCCCAGGTCATAGTACATATTCTCCATGCTTTTCTATTAAACGTGATGAAAGGATCTTCAGGCTGCAGAGACAATATCATCAGGTTTTTGAGGGGACTAGTTTCCACTTTCTATGTCAGATAAACTTCGTTTACTAAGCCTCATACACTTAAGAATTAAAATAGCTTTATAAACCTACTATTGTATGACACTCTAAATGATGTTACACATATACAATATCACTTAGTTTTCTGAAAATTATATATGTGAGCACTGCCATTACCTTGGGTTTATATATTAAGAAAGTCCACCCTCAGAACAGTACAGTCAGATAGTTTAAAAAATATCAAGTTCACCTCAATGGATCTGAAACATCGGGCATCTAGTACACAAAACAAATTATTTCTTTTCCACCAGACCAGGAAAAAAAACCAGCCTATTCAAACGTGATTATTCACTTTGATTCTCTGTATAAAGCATAGTTACTCCAAAAATTAACGCTAACCCATTACTAGTATTCTGCCAGATGAAAAAAGAGTGTTTCATTGTGAATGGGCAGTTCCCAGACCTCGAAAAACATAATCCTTCCACTGTCCCAGTGGAATGAAGAGGACAGACATTCAAACAGGGGTTTATTCTGTGGGAAAAGGTGAATATGCCCTTTTTTTTAAAAAAAAATATAATCCTCATTATTTCATGAAAACAAAAACAAAAAATAGTTCTCATTGCTAATCTGAGGTAATCCAGGTGCAGCTTGCAGATCTGTGGGCTCCCAGAAGTTTCTCTGGAGAGGTTTTGCTCTGCATGTGCATTAATAATTACAACAGAAATGTGGTCCCATATGCCACAGTTTCCAAGTTTTGAATGACAGAAGATCCATTTCTGAGTGAACTATGTTTTCAACTTCACCCAAATGTTATTCAGTGAAATATTTAGTGTTTCTGCTGTGTTGCTGTCTCTCCCATGGAAGCACACCGTATCTCCTTCCATCAGAGAGGAAAGAGGGTAGGATGCTGAGTTCTGGTTATAAATATTTCATTGTGCACAGAGATGAAGATCACAGAGGGGCAGATGAGGAGAGTATCTGGGAAACACATGTGGTGGTGTTTACAGATCCTCAGAGGAAGAATATAGAAAACTGGCCTGCCAGCCTGCTGTCTGCTAGCCCTTTATACTGACAAGCCTGGTCATGAAACCTTTCGTGTACCTTGTGCAGGTGAATGCTTACAGATGAGTGGAGGAACACAGCACCTGAGAATGTTAACAATGGTGTGCAGTGAGAGTGGCTGTGTGGTGTAGAATATGTATTTTGAGAAGAATAGTCTGTAGTAATTTCATTTAGAAAGGTTGTCTCCTCATGAAAACAACAGTTGAAAACCATAAATGAGTGTTTAATAGGCTTATTACATGAAGCCATTTTTCCCTCCCTTCCCTCCAAAGCCTTAGGGTTGTTAGAAGGCTTCTTTCTTTTTTCTTTTTCTTTTTTTCTGTTCCTTTCTTTTTTCTTTTTCTTTCTTTTTCTTTTCTTTTCTTTTTTTTTTGAGACAAAGTTTCCCTGTATAGCCATGGCAGCTGTCCTGGAACTCACTCTGTAGACCAGGCTGGCCTCAAACTCGGAAATCCGCCTGCCTCTGCCTCTCAAGTTCTGGAATTAAAGGCATGCACCACCACTGCCTGGCACTGGATTTAACATCTTTTGTGATTACTAAACTTTTTTTTCACATAACAGCACAGATATTACATATCAAATCTTCCATTCTCAATGTTGCATTTCTGCAAACCATAGAGATGGGGTAAAATGTACATGATGCAGCAGATATTATCAGATTTCAGGCTTAGAGAGACCTATGCTGGCCAACTCCCTTAAAATCCATCTACCCAGGTGTAGCTATTCTACAGTTAGAGAAGGAACACACGCACAGGGGTGGGTATAACTGTGTGGGCTATACAGTTTTTGGAGAAGCTTGGTTCTATTTATATTAGGTAGAATTTTGAAATTTTTAGTAACTTAAACTATATGTTCATATCTGAGTCCTCATTTTAATGACTTATTTGTGCTTTTGAAAATATAATGTATGAAGTTCTGTGTATCCAATATAAAACTCAGATTTTCCAAGAATCTATGAGAAGTGGGAACTTCTGTTCACACATAGACACTACAACCACAGAGATATCTATGCCCTCACTTGACAAACATGTGGGTGAGGTGTGACTTTTTCTTTTTGTTTTCTTTTCTTATTTTGTTTTTTAAATCCCTACTACTGAGCTGGGACTTACTACATTTTTTTTCTTGATTGACATGTCCCTGGTGTGTTTGCGCCCTCTCTCTCTCGGTCTCTCTCTTCCTCCTCCTCCTCCACCTCCTCCTCCGCCTCCTCTAAATTCAATGATTAAAAGATTATGTGGACTGATTTATATACAACTGAAAACATGAGCTTACTTACCTTTTCTAGTTCCCAAAGGCCAGTGGTCACCTCCATTTTTATCCCATAGACTACTCCATATTCCAGAAAGTCACACCTGTCTTCATTTTTTGAATAAGTCAATGAACTAAAGAATAATCCATCATCTCAAATGGTTCAGCTAGTACAAGGAGAAGACTGAATTTGTACCAGAGACAACTCCTTACTGAAGCTGAGGCATGCAAACATTGAAGTCAATTGTCATCAGGACCTCCTATTGATGCAGAAACTAGAAACAGGTTCAGAATTGAGAAGAAAGTTTTATCTGAATGTAGTCTACTGAAAATTCAAACAACTGTTTTAAAACCAGTATTGGGAGATTGACTTTGTATGAGGTGTATAAATAAACATTTCTTCAAGAAAGAAATTTTAAAGGGGATCTGGCATGTGTCAAAATTAGTTTTTATGTCTTTATTCTTTACTAATTTATTGTCAGCATAACTTGAACATGTTAGGTAATGCTAATTCTTGGAAGTAAAATGTAAAGCAAAAGATTAATAACTACATAGGAAATTTAATACAATGTAATGAAAAACCACAAAATGCACTTGAATAGCTCTGTTTCTCTGGATCAAAAGTTTTGCTTTTGTAAAATATGTTGAATTGTCTTTTGTTATATGTCACACCTACAAGATTAAGTCACTCATAAATTTTTTTCCATGACAAGGTGACTTGTTTTTTGATATTGTAAATTACAGGAAAGGGATGTCACAAGACTAAGAAGTAATTATGTCTACTTGTATTTTAGCCAATTTTGAATTAATTCAAAGCATGTAGGGTCTTTTAGGACTCTGTTCCTGAGATATCTTACTTACACAAGATTTTACTGATAGCAAATCCTGCTGTTCTTAACAAGGATTGTTTATGACACAGAATGTGCTTTTGGGGTTGACAGTTTTATCAACCAACTATTTATCATAAAATACAAATAAATCAAGGTTAAATTTAATCATTTAAAAACAGAGAAGTAAACAAACTGGATAATCTTTGCAACAGCTTTAGAAAACACACTCATATTTTAAGAGAGTTGTAAACAATTTTAATCAAAATAGAAATTGTTAAAGTACAAATATTTTGCATAGGTCTCAAAATGTCAGACTTTTTCAAAATAAATTATTTCTGTTATGTGCATATATTACTTAGCCCAGTTAATTGGTGCTTGTGGTGACATAAGAAAATAGAGCAAAAAATTTATCCAAGGAAGAACTGGAGCAATCTTCAGTGAGTACTCTAGATCAACCCTGGTAGAATGGATGGAATGGGTTGTCACTCTCAAATTGTTTCAAGCAAACTTTCTTTGATCATACCTGAGAAGCAGCTGAGGAATGAGTAACACCAGGCAAAAGATGTTCAGTCTGCCAATTTGTCTTCCTACAATGACAGGAAACAGTAGCTTCCAAAAATTCCTGGATCTTTCATGATGCATATCAAAGATATATATTTTTTTTCTTAACCTATGTCTTAGTTAGGGTTACTATTTCTGTGATGAACCAATCACTATGACAAAAAGTCAGTTGGGGAGGAAAGGATTTATCTGACATACACTTCCACATCATAATCTATCACTTTAGGAAGTCAAGGAAGAAGGAACTAAAGCAGAGCTGGAACCTGGAGGTTGGAACTGATGCAGAAGCCATGAAGGACTGTTGCTTACTGCTTTTTCCATGTCTTTTGCTGAGCCTGCTTTCTTAAATAACCCAGGATCACCAGCTGAGGAATGGCACCATCTACAAGGAACTAGACTCTCCCCCATCAATCACTAATTTAAAAAAATGCTCTACAGGTTTCGTTACAGTGGACGTTATAGAGTCTTTTCTTAATTGAAGTTCCCCCCTCTCAGATGCCTTTAGCTTCTGCCAAGTTGATATAAAACTATCCAGCATACCTGTCTGTAATATTTATTTATTTATTTATTTGGCAATACTGTGCTGACCCATAGCAAGGTAAAGAACTTGTTACATCTATTACTCAGATATGATGCATGTACACACAGTTGATTATCATTATTTGTAAATTCTGTAGTTGCAAGTCCACCATGTGGTTTTTCTCATTCCTGTGCTTTCAGTTGGTAATGTCAGTTTGAAGTGCTTCCCTCCACACTGTAGTGCTGATATGCTCTCGTGTGTGTGTGTGTGTGTGTGCGTGTGTGTGTGTGTGTGTGTGTGTGTTTATTAAGGTGCTTTATTAACTTTACACTTTTAAATGCTAATGAGAAAGGATCAGTAGCTGCAGGACATTGGATAGCAGAAAAAAACTGCTGAATTAAATCATCCTGTGTATTTTTAAAGATGTGTTGACCGCAGAATGAAATCCTTGATATGTGTTACATTGGGGAAGAGGTTTTGTGTTTGTTTCCACAGGAGAAGAAATGCTGTGGATACAATCAAAATTGATAAAAATTAGATTCAAACAGGAGAGACCGAATGAATAAGGAGAAGCAGTAGTTCATCAGATAGTTTGGTCATTTAGTCCAAATTAAGTTATAAAGACTAACAGATGTCTTTTCTTTGATCAGGTATGAAAAAAAATAAAAAAATAATAATGTTTCCAAATGATAGGTTATGAAAGGCACACTTGCCTTAATGGCATGAAAAAAAAATATTTTCTTAAACCATGTGTCTTAATTCCATGTTAGAGTGTTAGACTGTAGATTGCCACATGGGCCATGCCATCTTGAACATCAGGTTTCGAGGTTA
Organism: Grammomys surdaster; assembly: GCF_004785775.1. Lineage (NCBI taxonomy): Eukaryota > Metazoa > Chordata > Mammalia > Rodentia > Muridae > Grammomys > Grammomys surdaster. Next base: position 12,131,233 of record NW_021604587.1, read on the forward strand.
TTTTTTTCTTAAATACAAAGGATAGTATTGTTGTTTGGCATTAAAAATACAGTTAAGAAATTTAACATATTTTATGTCAATTCAAAGGGCACTACAGTTCAAACTTGTTTTATAAATCTCTAAGAGTCAGAGTGATTTGGAACTAAAATAAAATAATTCAGCATCTCAGTGCTTTACATTCTGCATACCTTTAATCCCAGTAGAAACAGGTAGATCTCTGTAAATCATTTGATTTCTATATTCTTGAGTTACAGTGAACAAGGTGATGGTGGTTCATGCCTTTAATCCCACCACCCTGGGGGAAAACTCAGATAAATCCCCTAATTCATATGTTTGCATACTATATCACATGCTATATTCACAGATGATTATGAAAGCCTTCTACAGTGTTACTAGAAAGGTAGCCAATTTCCAGTGGTCACAAGAACAAAGAGCAGTTTTGTGACAGCTGGTAAGCTCACCTTCATGCATACAACTCTGACCAATATTAAACCAGATGACACACTGATTATGGATATCATATTTGTTGGTGAATTGTCAACAGAGACTCTTCATAAAGCAAAACAGTCCATCAACTTTTGCTCATTGACTTCTATTGCAAACACTGTCTAGTTCCTAGCTATTGTGTTCTGGCAGATTGCCCTTCTAACCCCAGGTTGGTGGGGGGAGGGGGACTCATCCATCCTGAGAAGCATCTAATTGAATGACTATTGTAAGTCAACAGGTGAGTGCTCTGAAGCAAGACCATATACAATCATGAACTATATATCTGAAACAATCATATATCTGAAACAATCAGACTAATCTTGATTAACTGTTGCTAGGAGTAGCTAGGGAGTAACTCTGACAAATAACAAGCAGTGGGGACTTTCTTGGTACTTGTGTTTAGCTGCAGGCCAAATTCTCAGGCTTTTTATTTTTCTTTTAAGATGGAGGCCAGTTCCAAGATGGAGTAGATTCCATTGTACATTGGTATAAATGAACCAACATGATGGAACAAATACCTTGCAGCAATATCCATTGAAAGAAAATACCATTATGTAGCAACTGGTTGATTGAAATCTTTATACTAGTGGTTTTCAGATCTCTAATCCCATTTTCTCTTTGAACAATGGTTCGACATTTCCAAACTAGTGTTTGTGATGACTTTTAGAAAACATAAATCCTGCAAATAACAGGAATTGACTATATTAAGGCGTACCACTGTTTTATTGGTTCTTTGTATATATTGGCTATTACTTCTCTGTCAGATGTATATAGATAACAAAGATATTCTCCAAGTTGAAAAGTTGCTGCACAGAAGCTTTATAATCTCATGAGATCTAGTCTGTTGCTTGTTGGCATTATTTCCAGAGTAACTGGAGTCCTATTCAGGAAGTCTCTACTTAAGCTTGATACATGGCAGGGGGTCTGTTGATTTTTCTTCTAGCACATGTAGAGTTGATTTTTGTATAGGAGGAAAAATGGATCTAGCGTCATTTTGTTCTTCCATGTGGATGAATGACTAGGTCTCCCAGCACTATTTGCTTTAGAGACTGTATTTCCTCCAGTGTTTATTTTTAACATTTTTGTCCAAAAATGGGTCATTTTAACCCTATTGGTTTATATTTGGATCCTCAGTACCATTTGGATGTGTACCATTGATTTTTGTGTTTGTCTTCGGGTCAGTACAATCCTATCTTTGTTACTATGTTTCTGTAGTATAATTAGAAACCAGGTATGGTGATCACTACAACATCATGCTTTTTTTAAGGATTGCTTTTTCTATCTTGGGATTTGTGTGCTCCTATGTGAATTTCAAGACTGTGTGTTTTATTTCTGTGAAAAATAGAATTGCACTTTTGATACCTATTAAATTGGATCTATATGTTGATTGCTTTTGGTTGGATGCTCATTTTAATAACATCAATTCTTCAATTACATAACTATGTGAGAAGGAGCTTAAAAATTTCCTAATGTTTCTCTACTACTTTCTTTAGTGTTTTTAAGATTTTTTTATTGTAGAAGTGTTCTTTTTTATTTCTATAATAAAATACCATGACCAAAAGTATCTAAGGGAGGAAATTGTTGATTTCATTTACTCCTCTATATCATATTCTGTCATCAAAGCAAGTTAGGATAGGAAACTGGAGTCAGGAACTGATGCATAAGTCATGGAATAACTCTGCCTACTGGTTTACTCCTCAAGGCTTGTTCAAACTGCTTTGGGTTCAACTCAAGACCACCAGCCTACAGATGGCACCACCCAAAATGCACTGAGACCTCCCACATCAATGATTAAACAAGAAAATGCTCCACAAGCTACTCTACTTAAAACATTTTATAAATTGATGGTCCCTTGACTCTAGCTTGTGTTAACAAAAACTAACTAGGGCAAGAGGCCCATTGAATGCTTGTTAGGTTTATTCCAAGATATTTGTATAGTAATTGTGAATGAGGTTATTTTTCTATTATTTTTCAAAATGTTTGATTTTTGGGTACGGAAAGGCTATTGATTTTTTGAGTTGATTTTATATCCTGCTACTTTGTTAGAAGTGTTTATCAGATTTTAAGAATTTTAAAGGACATATATGCCTTTGAGTATACGGACATATATGCCTTTGAGTACACACACACAGACACACACACTTCTTTCCTTTTGCTAGCACTTTTATTTCTGTTTCTTGTCTTATCACTCTAGTTAGGATTAAAGTATTCTATTGAGTAAAAATAGACAAAGTACCCAATCTTGTCTTCTTCTGGTTAAAGTGTAACTACTTTTTTTTAACCCTCCATTTATATAATGTAGGCTATAAGCCTGCCATATATAGCTTTTTTATGACGAGATATATTTCTTTTATTCCTAGTTTCTTCATATATTCTCTCATGATGGAACATTGGATTTTCTCAAAACCTCTTTGTATCTCTTGACATAATCCTGTGATTTCTGACCTTGAATCTCTTTATGTAATATGTTGCATTTACTAATTTTCTGGGAGAACAATAAGGGATAACAGAATGGACAAGAGTGAAAAATAGGAGAGTAAGGGCATATTGGTAAAATTTAAACTTAAAGCATACTATGTAGTTATGTGAAAGATATCACTGTATGACCTAGTAGTCTTCTGTAATGTGTGCTTCTATATTTATATATACATGTATATGTACACATATACACATAGATAGTCAAACATACAGTCCAGTTGTTCAGGTAGACTCCAGAGATTCAGGTAAAAAGGTCCTATTACATGATCTCACATGGTCTGCCATATTTTGTGGATTCACACTACAATGATTATGTAGAATAGAAAAAAACTACATTACAAGTACAGACAAAGTACTAAAGGGAGATAAACATGATGGAGAGGATAATCCAAATAACAACATACAGATATGTTGCTTAAGAATGTGAGAGAGATTGCAAAAACAAAATGATGTTGAAGAATGTAAAGAAAATGAATGTGTATATATATATTTCTTTATTTTAAAAAGCATAATTTTGGTGGGTTATAAGTCATGTTGGTGCCATGTTGTTACAGAAATACACTGTGGTGAAATGCTTCTGTCTGTTGCCAAAATGAACAGTGAAGAAAAATGAAGAAAACTGAAGAACTCCAACAAAAAATTTGCACAACAGAAGTAGCCAAACTCTTCTGGAGTCTTTAATTCATCCCCAGCCATCGTAAAACAAAAAAAGTAAGGAAATATATTATAATTTTGCACTTTTAAATTTTACTTCAAATTATGTAATACTTAAAACAGAAAAGTGTAGTTATTATTTTAACAACATGTAATAGGTTACTTCTGCATGCTTGCAGTCTTTTCTGAATTCTAGGAATACAATGCCAAATTAAAACATCAACAGTGTGGCCTTTGAATAAATGACAGTGTAGTAGCTGAAAGGCTAAGTGTTTAAATAAGTAGGAAGGAAACTAGTGGTCACTGATGGTATTTATGAACACTGTATACAATTTAATAAGGCAAAATGATGGATGAGGTGCTACTTGCAAATCTTTGTTGGATCCTGCATGATTCCTGACTACTGGAAACAGAGTTATTGAAACTGCTTTGTTGATGTAGCCTGTGGGAATAAATGGTAGCTCTTCCAGATAAGAAGTATAGGAAATCTTAAGGGCTGGTGACTTATGTCAGCTAAGAAGAAGGGTGATGGAGACCTGTAAGGAGCATGGGAGAGACAACTATAATCAGAATATATTGTATAGAAAATCTATTTTCAATGAAAAAAAGAATTTCTTAAAAACACACCGTTTCATGTTTCACTTATTCGTAGATATGAAATGTAAGGAAATTCATTAATGGAACATGGAGCTTCTTAAGTTTTAGTGTTTAGGACACTAACTTATAATAACTTAGCTGAATAATATGTGAAAATCTTAGCAAAATACAGAATACAGTTTTCGAAGCCTCATGATTCTTAGGTGGCTTTGAACTCAGATATCATAGACACTTTCCTTCTTCTAATCCAGATCATTTTCAAAAGCCTTTGGTGATAAAGTAGCCTTAGTGCAGCAGTTATATAGGGTCAGATAATTGAACAATATAGTCAAGCTCTGGGAGGAGCCTTTTAACAAACATAATAAATGACTGGTTAGTACATGCCACATGTGTCTAGGCCTGAACTTAATACCATGGTCCTAGGTATTAGCAAGCTGAGAACAGAGCTACCTATAATCAACTGCAAATTAACACTACCTTCACAGTTCAAAGAAATGAATCTTTAAAAGAACATCAGAGAAGACCTAAAGTGATGTAATGTGTTCTACCATCTGTCTTATCAGCCACTGGACAGCATACAACTGTAATTACCTAGAAATATTTAAAGGGAGCTAACAGTTCTAGAAGTGATTGGATTCTGAAGCAGTAAGAATAGAATAAACCAGAAACAAATAATGCTGTCTTTGTTTGTTTACTCCAAACTTTGGGTATTAATATTTTAGGAAGATGATATCGGTACAGCTTTAAGGGAGTGAGGGTATGAAACAGGGAAAAAAAGATAAAATGAAGGTGCTGTCTAATTATTGTGAGCATGAAAGATGCAACCTTTTAGGTACTTCCATTATACAGTCCTAGGGATCTTTTTCATTTATCCCACTATGGAGAAGGGAATCAGGTTATTCAGTCAACTTCTTACAGCTATCTTGGTTTAATGTGAACTACTCACCAAGGAAAAATGGGAAATACTAGTTCTCTGGCATTTATGGCCCACCAAGTTTATTAACTAAACAAGAACAGCCAAAGGAAGTTCTCAGGCACAAGTCCATATATTTGGCATCAGTATGCATCCTTAGATCAGCACACAGTCGAGTGTTCAGAATCTGTCGATACAGCACTGTCTGCTTCCGCCAGGCCAACAAAGGTAGTAAGGTCATGAGCTAGGTACTATATTAAAACTCCCATTTATACTTTATCATTATGTCTTTTAATTGTTGGGTACTCACTCTATACCAAAGCAATAAATGGCCATAAGTCCACGTCTCCTCTGATAGGTGCATTGACATTAGAAGTGTGATTGTACTAAGATCTCTCCACTGGGAATTGGGGGAGTGAAATTCGAATTTACAACTCAGATTTCTTTGCTTGGAAACTAAACAGTTGAAATTAAGAGCATCCTTCTTCTACTGCATTACTGAACTGCTTCCATCATCCCCAGGGTCTGTGTTAAGACTGGTATGCTCCCAGTCATTAGGTGTGGCCAATTTTAGTATGAGGCTTTGCAAGCTGACATTAGCATCTCAAGCCTTACAGACACAGAATGGGAGCTTGATTGTGGAAAGAAATGCTGGAAAGAACTATGAATTTAAAACTTGAGCCAACCTCCTCATCCCTGCTGATGTAGAAATATATTGCCTCAGTCTTCATTCCCAAACATTTTGATAATCCTTTGATCCTATTTCTAAAAGGTGAGCTGAAATTTTAGAAAAAGCAATTAAACATAAAATAACATTCAGAGGGAAATTGATAACAGGAAAAAACAACCATAGAAAGTTTAATGAGTATTCTAATTTATAGTGCATTAACTAATTTAATTTACTTTTTCCTTTGATGAGCAGAACATTCCCATTCTGTCTTTCAAGCTTCACTCTAGAAGTAGGTCCGTCTTAAGTGGGTGTTTTTTTTTTTTTTTTTTTTTTTACTTGCTGAATAAATGTTGCATGAAATATAAACAAAGGAATTTGGTAACATTTATGTTGCTTCTGTCATGTTGTCATGTGCTGTAATGGTCACTTTATACACATTCTTTTCTTCTTATTCAAGAGTTTTTAAGAGAAATGCAAGAGTAGATTAAGGTAGAGTAGTAGGTAAAGGTGACAAAACATCACAGTTTCCTGGAACTAAGGGTTTCCCAGGATGCAAGAAATTTATTACTAAAAGTAGGACAGGCTCAAGCAAAATGGTATAACTGACCATATTAAATATACACATGCCTGCTTTGCACATGATCTAAGCTCTTTCCCTCAGAGGCACTAGCAATTTCTACTGCCAGCAAGCAGTCTGTGGGTACTTCCATTCAGGACCAGTTTCTTCTTCATGCTTACTGTCCTCAATATCTTAACTTTTGCCAATCAGTTGAGTGTGAAATGAAATCTTGCTGGAATTTGATTTCCCTGGTTACTAATGAGGTTTGGCCACTTTTCATGTATTGTTCACCATTCATGTTTGCTCTTCTGCGAAGCACCTTCCTTATTCCCATTTTCCCTCACTCCCCTGTGGAATTGTGTTATCGGATTCATCTCATGCATCTTGTCATTCTCTCCCTTGCTTTTTAACCATCATTTACATTCTATAGCATTAGCACTGATGCATTTTAGATTGAACAGTTTTTGTGAGATAGCATCATGGTTAACAGTCTTCTTGGTCCTTACCATCTGCAATAGCATCCCAAAAGTGAGAATAAAAATCTATGCTCCTAGACATAAAAAAATCTCTAGTTATATGGTTCCTTGTTTGAAAACAACTAACCTATAACTCATCATACAAACTCTTATCTGCAGGAAGAATGAACACAGAGCAAATTCCCTCTCTACTTTTCTTTGATAGGTTCTTCCAAAGCCTGTTTATCAGGATATGTTCAGAGTTAATTGCATGTAACCTAGCAGATGCATTGCTATCCACTGGCTACATAGCTCATAGATGTGTAATGACCAGAACACTATCATATGAACTTAGCCTCCTGTCGTACCCTGCCTCTTCACCTTCATCTTCTCGCCCCTATTTTAGGATTATATATTCTGATTAAAGTATTAGCACCAACTGTTTGTCTCAGCATTTCCTTAGGAAACTGAACTAACACAAACAGTTATATCAAAGGTATCCTGTGGATAAGATTGGAACTGTACTACTAACCTGTCAGAAAGCAGAAGGAATAATATTTTTTGGTGGTAAATTTTGATGAAAATAAAGTCTGGTAGCAATAACAGAGTTACTTTAAAGTTACTTAAGTTTCTGTAAGTAGTAAACTGGATTACATCTGGTCAGGGGTTGGAATTTCCAGAAGTAACATACACAGTGAGTTTCTGGAAATGATGGTTATTAAGTACCTTGTCACGTAGGACGACTGCTTTTGACTCATATGAAGAAAAATGTTATACTCTTAATTTAATTGCCAGTGCAAGATATGTTCTGAAAACCAAAGGGTATATACAGCAAGTTCATAGCATTTTAATTTCTGGCCATTGCAGTGCAGTTATTGATATAAAGCAAAGCCTAGAGTAGTCTGACTATGAAGGTAGCAGAGCTGTACAGAACTCTGTAAATGGTTCATATGGTCTTTCATCTCAAACTTAAGGCCATTATGACCATTATTCTGAAACCTAGGATGAGTTCATTTGGATTAATGAGCTTCAGAATAGTAGAATGCTAGACTTCTCCAACCCATCCTAGCAGAGTGGGACAGTCCTTCTTTAATAGAGTTCAGCCTCATTTTGTCAATATTTGTACAGGAGTCTCACCTACAGCATATATAATATAAGATAATTTTGATCTCCATTAGAATTTTTTCTGCCACTACCTAGAACCCAATAACTATAAGGTAGTCTCATGAGAAGAGACTTTTCCAGTCTTCTCCAGGAACAAAAGCTTAAAAAAAAAAAAAAGGAGTATCTGGCTAACATATTTCATACAAACTGTGAAAACACACTTTGGAATAGACTTGGAGCATTAGAATTGGAGTAGGAAGAGATCACAATAGACCGCTCTGTATTCAAATAAACATAATGACCAAATAGCTGAAGGTTCAATGATTTCTCAAACACACTTGAAATAGATTCTCATCGATTCTTGGGATTGTTCTCTAAAAATCATGTTCTATGATGGCTGTGGTGGCTAGATTGGTGGTTAGCCATTATGCTCATGTATTGAAATTTTTGGTCAATCTTCATTTATTTGAATAGTTTGGTGGAACTATTTGGGAAGGATTAGGAGGTGTAGCCCTGTTTGAGAAAGTGTATCACTAGGGGCAGTTTTGGAGGTTACAAAAGCCCATCCCATTCCCAGTTAGCTCTCTCTGTCTGGTTGTTCTCTCAAGAAGTGAGCTGTTAGCTAGTGCTCCAGTGCAATGCCTGCCTGCCTGCTGCCATGTGTTCACCTCCATGATGGTCACGGACTCTAACCCTCTGAAACTGTGAGCCCCAAGTAAAACTCTTTCTTCTGTAAGTTGCTTCAGTCATGGTTGACAGCTTGTCTTACCATAATAACAGAAAAGTAACTACAAAAATGTACTACATCATTTTTTTTAAAAGGAAAAGCTTACTTTCTTGAACTTTTTTCTTTCATTGTTCTATTTTTATTTGACAATTTCTTATATGTATATAGTAAATGTGGACATTTTCCTCACTCATTACTTTACATCCTTCCTTTCCCCTTTGCATTGAAAACTTTACCAAAATCTTTCCCTTTTATCTTTAAGGTTTTTGGTTTGGACCCTATGTCTTTAATTGGAATTACTTGAGTGAGATTGGGTAGTGGGTTATTAATTAGAGGATGGGAAACTTGTCAGTAGCCATACCACTGAAGAAAATGACAGCTCTGTACTAGCATCAATCTACCAGTTGCCCTTCAAGGAAGGGAGGACCTCATGAGCTACTCTATATCCATGGTGAAATATTGACAGGTCCAATCATGTGCACATCTTTTTTACACAAGCATAGAGTCAGTTATTTAATAAGTTCAATGCCTATATTATGATTAAAGAATATAATTTTGCATCTTTCCTTCCCATCCTCTATCTCTTTTGTTCTAGCGGTCTGTTTTCCTTTGGTATTCTCTGAAATTTGGACAGGATTATATAGAGGCCCAAGTAGTTAACTGTCACTGGTACTTTTCTCAGCACTTTGACCAGTTATGACTCTGCATTAACTGCCATACATTGCCTAAAGAAGCTTTTTTGATGGGGTCTAACAATAATCTCTAAGTATTTATAAAGTTGTTTAACAAATTAATGTTTAGCAGAAAAGATTAGTATGTCTCATCTAGAACCTATAACCTTCCATGCCCAAGACACTTGGGCGGATTTTCTGTACCTGACCTAAGTACTTTCTTGTGAAACAGGTTTGATACTCAATCAGCAAGCAGTTGGTTAACCCATAATAGTTGTATAAATTTTATAACCATAGATTCATCTTGTCTTAAAGATAATTTCTGGAGATCATGGGGTCCAGGAGCTAGTTAGGGCTATTGATAACTTTTCTTCTTCAGAAACCTGTATAGTACTTTCTATGACCATGAAGTAGCCACAAAGAAGGAAGCTTGCTATCCCTGTGTACTATAACCAAAGCATGTGGTGTCTTCAGCAATATTGACTTACTATATAGTCCTGGTGTACAACCAAAAGTAATGACAGTATTCTATATTATCCTAGAGGCCTCTGAAGCCTCCCTCACCAACAATTCATAGGTCAGTAAGCCACACTCTCACTGATTATTCTACTAGTTATTAATTCTTAATTATTCATTAATTATTAATTATGAATAATTATTAATTACTATCTCTTCTGGGATTAGCATTATCTACTTGTATAGAACACCACCGTTCAAACTTTTTTTAAAGTTATATATTTTAATGAGCTTGCAAAACATTAGGCATCTACATGGCTTTTTCATACATGATTATTTTTGATTAACTTTCTCTGTATCCCCTCTTCTTTCCTAATACTACCCTAACCCCTTTAGTATACCTACCTCCACTTTCACATCACATATGTCATATGATCCCTGCTCTCTTATGACACAAATCCACAAACAATAGAGAATATGCAACATTTGTCTTTCTGATAATTATCTCAGTACACTTTCCCATTCCATCCATTTTCCTACAAATTTCATAACTGTGCTTTTAAACCTGCCTGAATCAGGGTTCCAGATAGGGTGCTATGGTGGATGAAACAGAAATAAAGAGGTGACAAATGGGAAGAGTCAAAACCTGAGGTCAGGAGGATTACAAGGGCTGATGAGCCAAGCCAGAAAGGTTATTAACAGCATGGCTGTTTTATACCCCTCAAATGGGAAACCAGAAAATAAGTCAGTAAAGTGCATCAGAGAGCAGAATTACAGGAAGCTCAAAATATCTCAAGTTCCCCTTTAGCAAGGTACATTCTAGAGTGTCAAAAAAAAGTATTTCAAAGCTCAGTGTCTGGATCATCTGACCACAAAAATACGGGGGAAATGTCAAGTGCCAGTACTCAGACTACATCTTTGCAAGGCCCTTGCAACAATCTATAACTGCACTTGACTGATCCTGGCTGAGGGGCAAAATGCCCACATCTCCTTATCAGTGCCTCCAGGCATTCTCCAATTCATTCTGGCCCCCACTGATAGACACCTAGGCTGGCTTCATTTCCTGGCTATGTAAATAGAGAGGCAATAATCACAGATGTGCCAGTATCTCTAATGGAAGATATAGAGCATTTAGAGTACATGCCCAGCAGTTGTGTATATGGGTCTTATGGTCATTCTCTTTTAGATTTTTTTTTTTGTAACATACACTGAATTTTCCTAGTGGTTGTAAGAGTTCACACTCTTACCAACAGTGAATAAGGAAGGGTTCTGCTTTCCTCACAACCTTAGCAGTACTTGTCAATCTGATACAATGAAATAGAATCTCTACATAGTTTGTATTTCTCTGTAGATACTAATAAAATATTTATTACCTCTTGCATTTCTTTGTTTAATAACTCTGTTTAGTGGCAAAGTACATCTTTGTTTGGATTGTCTGTTTTCTTGATATTCTGAGAGTTTTTTTTTTAATTTTTTTGTATATGTAGGAGAGGATAGCATTGTCGGGCATAGGTGGGAGAAGAAGTTCTTGGTCCAGTGAAGGCTGGATGCCCCAGTGTGGGAGAATTCGAAGGTGGGGAGGTGGGGGTTGGTGAATGGATGAAGGCTCATACTCATAGAAGCAGGAGGAGGGGAGATGAGATAAGGAGTTCCTGGGTTGGGGGTGAAATGGGGAAAGGGTATCACATCTGAAATGTAAATAAAATATCCAATACAAAATTTAAATTTTCTTTATATAAACTAGATATTACTTTTCTGGAAAGATTTCATCTCATTCTATAGACTGTTTATTGTTTGAATTAGTAGCTTCATTTTCTATCAATGTGCCATTTTACAAACTGTCATGAGGTCTTATTTGTCAACTGTTGGCTTACTTTTTGAGCTATGAGAATCCCACTTGGAAACTCCTTATCTAGGACTATATATTCTGAAGTGTAATAATCCTGAAGTGTACTCCTTCATTTTTCCCTGGAAGTTTCAGAGTTTTGTGTCTTTTTCTGAAGTCTTTGTTCCATTTGCAGTTGGTTTTTGTGCAGGATGAGAAACAAGGATAGTTTCATCCTCCTACACATAGACTCCAGTTTCAAAGATGCTGTCTTTTTTCCAATGTGTATTTTTGGCCTCTTTGAAAAAAATAAAGTGGCTGTAGTTGTACGTTTTTGTATCTGGGTCATCTCACTATTCCACTGATGCACATGTCTCTTATTGTGCCAGTACCATGCTGTCTTTATTACTATGGCTTTATATTACAACTTAAAATCAAATGTGGCGACACATGCCACAGTTTACTTTGTTTATTTGTTTTGTTTGTTTGTTTGCTTGTTTTTGTTCAAGGTTGCCTTGGTGATCAGGACTGTTTATGCTTCCATAAATATGTGAAGATTTTTTTCTCTGAAAAAGGACACGGGAATTTTTAATGGGATTAAATCCAATCTATAGATTGCTCTTGGTAGGATGACCATTTCATGATATTTATCCAGCTAACAAACAACGATAGTAATTCTATTTATCTGTTAGTATTTTCTTTCCAGTGTTCCTTTCATTGTAGATGCCTTTCATTTTCTTAGTTAGGCTTATTCCAGCTTTTTTTTTTCATTTTTTCTTTGATTTTTTAAGATTGCAATGTAAACACATCATTTTTTCTTTCATTCCCTCTCTCTAAACTCTTTCTTGATGTGTTTCAAATTCACAGACTTTTTAAAAATGTTATTATATGCACATATATTCATATATATGAGCATATAAACATAATATATCTAAATAACTCATATATATTTGAGAGTTTTATGTGAATGTGTTTCCCTAATTTATTTCTCAATGTTCTCCAATTTGTTTCTGTGTTAATTTCACATACTTCCACTTTGCTAAAATGTGTTTATCAACTCTAGGAGTTTCCTAAATATAAATCATGTCATCTAGGAATTTTCCCTTTCCAGTTTGTATTCTTGTTTCCTTCTCTTGTCTTACTCCTCTAGCTCAGATTTAAAGTACTATATTGATTGGAGTACAGATGGGACATATTTGACTTGTGCCTGATCTTAGTACAAATGCTTCACATTTTAGTATAATATTGTATATAGTCCTTATTTTATTGAGCTAGTTCCCTCAATGCCTAATTTCTGTAGGAGTTTTAGTATGAAAGAATATTGGATTTTGTCAAAAGCCTTTTCTGCATCTACTAAAATTTTATGTAATCTCTCTCCTTGTAATTTTCGTGATGAATTACATCTATTAAGTTTTTTTCTGGTGAACATTTTCTGCATCTTTAGAATGTAGTCAACTTGATCATGGTGAATGATCTTTTTTGATAGATCATTAAACCTGAATTTCAAATATTTTACCCAAAATTTTGTGTCTATATTCATCAAGTAGATTATGTATGCTTTTCTTTTTTGTTGTGTTTTAAGTTTGGCACTGACTCCATAAAAAAAGCATGGAAGGATTCATTTGACCTCTATTTTATAGGCTATTTGAGAGGAATTAGTGTTATTCTCATAGACTTTTGAAAGTCTAGTAAAACTATATGTTGAATTCAAATACCCGAGACAGGATCTCTCTTCATAGCTCTGGCTATCAGGTAACTCTAGAACTTCTTATGTCAGAGTAGCCTTGAATTCATAGAGTTCTGCCTGCATTTGCCTCCAGAGTACTGGAGCTAACTGTGTGGACTACCCCGCCCAGCTAACGTAAACATTTTCCCATTGAGAGAATTTTGATTACTGTCAACACCATTGTTTTGGACTTGTTTGAATCATTTACCTTATCTTTTCATATCCACAGGTCACATGCCTCTAGAAATTCATTCATTTCTTTTAGATTTTCTAATTTAGTGAAAAAATTAAATTTTAAGATATGTCCTAATGGCTTTAAATTACATTGGCATCCATGTTAATATATGATTTTCATCTTTAACTAATTACTTTTTTGTCTCCTTTCTTTTTTTGCTAATTTGGTTAAGGGATTGTCAATTTTGTCTACCTTTTCAAAAAAAACTTTGTAGTTCATTGATTCTTTGCAATTTCCTTTTTCATTTCTCCTTCCATAACTTATGCCCTCATCTTTCCACCTGGTTTGAGGGTTGGATTGTTCCTATTTTTCCAGTCTCCCCTATTGTCTCATTAATTAGTTTATTTCTGATCTCTCTGATTTTTTAATGTAGGAACTCACAGCTAAAACCTTCCCTGTTAGCAGAGCCTCCACTTTATTTGATAGATTTTTGTGTGTCTGATTTTCATTTTTTTCAGCTCTAGATTTTTAAAACTGTCTTCTTGAATTCTTTAATAAGCAATTAATAACTCCAATGTATGTTATTTAATTTTTCTACATTTGAATATTTTCTATAGAATCTATCATTGATTTCTACCTTCATTCCATCATGGTCAGATAGAAAACAACACATTATTTCAGCTCTTTTACATGTATTGTGATTTGCTTTGTGTCCCAATATATAGTTTATATAGTTGTTTTAGAGAAAGTTTTGTGGGCTAAGAAGAATGTATATTCTATGTTGTTTGAGTAGAATGTTCTCTAAATTTCTGTTAGGCATATTTGATCTGTGGTGTCATTTATTTTGAGGTTTCTGTTTGTTTCCTACCCAGATAATCTGTCTAATGGTGAGTTTAATTGTTTTATATAAAACCTGGTCTATCTGTGTTTAATCCATGTATGTTAGAACTATCATGTCCTCCTGATAGATTGTTCTCTTATTGAGTGTGAAATAGTGCTCTTTATTTCTTCTAATTAGATTTGGTTCAAATTATAATCTGCCAGTTATTAGAGCATTGCTACATGCTTATTTCCTGGTTCCATTTGCTTGCAATACGCTTTTCCAAGCCTTCCTAAAATGCTGTCTATCATTGAACGTGAAAGAAGTCAAAGATGGAGCATATTCTTTACTAACATATACTCATTTGTATCTTTTAAAAAGAACTGTTTCATTTTTTGTACTTTTTTAGATTTTTTTAGATTTATTTATTTCATTTATATGAGTACATTGTAGCTGTCTTCAGACACACTAGAAGAGGACATCAGATCTCATTATAGATGGTTGTAAACCACCATGTGGTTGCTGGGAATTGAACTCAGGACCTTTGAAAGAGTAGTCAGTGCTCTTAACCTGTAAGCCATCTCTCCAGCCCTCATTTGAATCTTTTAAACTAAAAAGTAATTATTGTAATGAGTCTTTTCATTTTTTCTGATTTCATAGTATTTGGTGTGTTGTTAGTCTTCTTTTTCTTAAGAACTATCATTACATCATTTAGTGTCTGTTTGTGTGTGTGTTGCATAGCCTTTTGGATATGTTTATCTTTCTCCTCATTCCAAATTATTCCTTCCAGTCTGCTTTGACAGTCATAAATTTCTCCAGCATGCTTTTATCATGAAAGAATGGGTTTAGCTAATGGCTGAGGAGATCATAGCCTTGGGATAGAATCTGCTATTGTTAATTTTCTAAATGAGCATACTGTCAAATTGTCATCTGTATATTTATGTTTGTATAAATTGACTTGAGCTTCTCACAACTTTGGTCAGAGCTTCTTTTATTTGTAGACAACCGTCACTGGAAAGATGCACAACTAATCAAAGTGCTGACAATTAGAGACTTGGTACTTCATCTTAAATGGGACATTGATAGTAACTTCTACAACACCAATGCTCTGGGAATATAGAAGAGATGGTAAGAAATATAAGAGCGAGAGATGTGGAGGAGGCAACATTAATGCTGTAAAATGCTGTCTTTTTGATATAACGTGACTGCTGAGGTCGTCATTTCACAGTAGTCATGACTCTCTCCACACAGCCCCCATGAGCTGAAGCAAGACCAAATCTAAGCAGCTGACATAGATAATATACAAGCCCCACCCTATACTGAGGAAATATAATTACTAAGAATATGGCCTCTGGTAGAGCTTCCATGCTCAAGTAGATGTCACCTTTGAACATACTTGTAATCTTATTTTTATAACTTTGTCTATGATTTCACGAAAATCTTTGTCACTGGGGGTTACTATAGGACATGTAAATTTGAGAAGATCTGTGGTCTCTTGCTTTTTTATGTTACTTGTGTTTTTGCATTGAAGAGTAGTCATCTGAGGCTAGATTGTTGCTTAGTGTATGGTTGTGTGTTGGCATTATTCTTCCTGTTTCTATTATTAAAGTCTCCTTCTTCTATCAGCAAAAGTATTTGCCGTGTTCATGGGCTACTAGGTTGTAGTAGGGTTGTGGTAATATTTTCTTTGTTAGATTGATCTTCATGTCATCCAGGTTCCATCTCTAATCTTCTCATAAGAGCTGAGTACTCTCTTACTAGCTACAGTGCTTGGGAGAGTGAGCCTTGCATTTTCTCTGGCCAGCACAGTAGAGCTAGCTGTCCCTGGTGGTAGAGGAGCAGGGGAACTGGCCCACCACTTGCTTGCTGTAAGATGGTGTGGACACAGGAAAGATGTGCTTTCCTGACCTCACCATGCATCTCCACCTATAGCAGTCAGGAGAGCCAGCTTGAGAGTCATGAGAGCTGAAGCTTTTCATACAGCTTTCATATGAGGTATATATACATATACATCATATACATATACATATCCCTGCCCCTCATTGGCTGCAGCACTCAGGAGAGTGGGCCTTGCACCTCATCTGGGCAGCATAATAGAATCAGCCCTAAGGCAAAGATGCAGGCGAACCAGCTCTGAGGGTGAAAATGAGAGATCTAGCCCTGCCCCTTGCTGGCTTTAGCATTGGATGAACTAGCCAGGACAGTGCTGGAGAACTCACTGTGATGGTATGAGTAGTGGAGAGTTGGCAAGATGACCAACTCAGCTACCAACTAGACCCAGTCTATGGCCTTTAGTTGGCTCATTCCAACACCTAACTCCTCTATGAACTGCTGGAATATGTGAAAGGACTGGTCCTGCAGATCCAAAGCTGCAGAATCTCCACAACCCAAGGCAACAACAGGATATGTGAGAGGAGTCCCAGTGAGGATCCAGTACTAATAATGTAGCAGAATCCAGAAGCCTCAGTCCAATGACCAAACTCAATGCAGTGAACATTTGCAAGATAACACGTGTGGGCAAAAAGGAATACTGTGGGGCACACTGTGACACACTACAGCTTTCATATGAGGTACATATACACATACACACACACACACACACATATTGTTTGGGATTTGGATGCATGATGTGAAACTCACAAAGAATCAAGTAAAAGTTAATAAATAAAACAAAAAAGAGTTGAGTAATGTCTGCAAGAGCAGTCACCATTCAAAAGTAATTCCACTATCAAAAAAGAGTAACACTTGGCTACAAAATGATACCAATAATTGTGGGGTATGTGTGAGTTTGTGTGTGTGTGTGTGTGTGTGTGTGTGTGTGTGTGCGTGCACAAATGCTGTGTACCTAGTGGTTACTATTCAGTTGCTAGATAGACAGTAGAAAAAGTAGAAAAAGTGAATATATATTAAAAGTGAAATGTTGCATACATTTTGGAAAATGGTGGAGAAACTGGAGTTTGAGTAAAGGTGATATGAAAGGAGAAGATATAACGCGGAACAGACTCAGCTTTCAGGATATGGAGTCCCAGAAAGTCTGAAGAGTGTGTTAAGGCTGGTCTTCCAGTAACCATGATGAAAGCAGACTTGGTTGTCATGGCTATGAGTCTGATGGAAGAATTTCATTCGGGCAATGTGTAAATGGATCATGGGGTTAGGAGAAGCAGTAGAGATGTGATAAAATGTTACTGTTCCCTTTGTCTCCTTAACAATGATCAGCCACATGCTGATTTCTATGCAGGTGATTTCTAAGCCCCCATCTTACCCAGAAGTCTTCTTTGACGTTCTTAATATTTGGATGTGTCATGAAGAGGAATGTAGGAATAGCATTGAATACAGTATGAAAGCTGGTCACTTCACCATATTCTTAATTGACAGTCCCCAAAGGATACTCCTTTAACATGTGAGTGCAATTATCAGTCTTTGAGAATGTTACAAGCTGCAGGTTATATTAAGAAAAGCTGTTAGGGAGTTGGGTTGTCCAATAATACTATGCTGGTAGAATCGAGAACAGAAGGCAAATAGTAACTTTACTGTTAGAAGCAAAATAGAATCCATCTTAGTTAGAGTTACTATTGATGTGATGAAACAGCCTGACCCAAGCAATTTACAGAGAAAAGGGTTTATTTGGCTTACACTTTCCATCATAGTCCACCGTTAAAGGAAGACAGGACAAGAACTCAAACAGGGCAGGAGTACGGAGGCAAGAGTGGATGGAAAGGCCATAGAGGGACGCTGCTTACTGGCTTGCTCCTCGTGACTTGCTCAGCCTGCTTTGTTCAGCAACCCTGGACCCAGGGATGGTACCACCCACAATGGGCTGGGCCCTCCCCCATCAATCACTAAGAAAATGTTCCCACAGGCTTGCCTACAACCTGATCTTTATGGAAGCATTTTCTTTTTCCTTTTTTTTTTCTTAATTAAGCCTCCCTTCTCTCAGATGACTTTAGCTTGTGTCAAGTTGACATAAAACTATTCATCCAATAACTGTAATTGGCAGCAAGATCAAATCACTAGTCATGATGCCTTGCAAGAGTAATCTGAAATCACAAGGAGGACTTGGAAGTCTTTGTAAGCAGATATTTAGACATCTGGGTGAGATGTTACATAATTTTAATAATTGGCATAAATCATATACTATCATAGTCCTTTTCAATGTATCTCCATTTAATTCAGTTCATAAATTGCATAGGATTTTGTTTATGTGATAGCTTGTGTTCATGTTTGTTGTAATTATATTTCCATTTAGGCATGTTTATTTTACATTTGCCTGTCAGTTCCAATACATGAGGTAGAATGAACTCAGTATATCAGTTGGTTTTGTTGTTTATGTTGACTAATCTTTTAGGTAGCATTTTTTCTAATGTTAAAAGTAACAGTTGTTATTAACTGAGGTTAATTTGAGACAATTTCCAGAAACACGGTAGGATTATTTTCCTACAGAGAATGTTTCTTTGATTCCCATGGAAGTCATAAAACATACAAGGCCCGCTTCCAGGACCTAATTCTAGATTCTATCTCTCAAGCTTGGTTGCCCAGTCTTGTCTTGCTCATGCATAGGGTGTAATACTTGGTCCCCAGATAGAATCACCACTGCTACATTCCCTCTGTGTAGTGTTGGCATTCTCATTCAACCAGTCTCTATATAAGCTCTTGTTTTTATTTCACTGACATTTACTTTTGTGGATTGTGTAGAGGAGTTTTAGTGTCAGCTTATTAAGTAGTGAGCCTGGCAAATTTCATCACAATTCAAAAATGTATCAAGGATCTATTTGATTTATACCATGGTGACTAGATTAGCAAGACAGCAAATGAGAAAAAATGAAAGGACTTGGTTCCTTGTGTCTTTGTTACTACAAAAATAATGAAAAGCAATTGACAGCTGCCTAGTGCATGGCTCATAACAGAAGTGAATTTAGTCCAGGAAGTGTCTAGTTGAGTGCATTAGAGAGTCTGATTTTTCTAATCCTGTGTCAAATATCTTGCTAACAGAATTAGCAGGTGGTTATCAGAAGCCTGGACCTGTGGGCACACATTCTGAGTTAAGCCATTTTGTCTGAAGGGACTCACCTGACAGTCCTTCTTAACCATATAAGATGAAGACTCAACACATACAGTCATTCTTTGAAAGCACACTTAATACTTTTATGACGAGACAATTTTAATTAATTTTTAACTTATATACATCAATATCTTGTTTTTAATCAAATCTGCTCTCTCTTCCAATTCATGTCTTTTCTGTCCTCCTGTTATCCCCTTAGAACTTCGTATGCTATTTTCTTAAGCCAAATAAATCCACTTCCTGCTGCCTATATGTCAGCATCAGACATCTACTGGGGTATGGGCAGTATCTCAGGGGACAAAATCTTCTTAACAATAGATTCTTCCTTCTCCATATGCCAATAGATCCTAGCTAGGATTGTGACTTCATAAGGCCTTCCACTATCCATACAGAATTTTGGCTTGGTGTTGATCTGGTGCAGGTCTTACAATACTTAAACATGAGTGTCCATCTCTGTGGAAGACTAGCATAGAATCCTTCAGGTACAACCACAAAGTGGTATAGCTGGGGTCATCTGATAATTAATTTTCAGTGTTTTGAAGCTCTTCTATGCTAATTTTCTTGGTGGCTACACAACTTTACATCTCTATCCAAGTTCTCCCCTAATCCCACATCCTCACCAGCATTTGCTATTATTTGTTGTCTTGATGACAATCGTTCTTACTGGCACAAAGTGTTTTAATTTGCATTTCCCTGATGTCAAAGGATGTTGAATACTTTAGGGGAGTAAAACTTATTGTTTATGTAAACATTTATTGATCATCTATCTGATCTATAGGTAATGTTCTACAAGGTAGGGATAAAGCAGTGCTTCATAAAGTACCTTTACTCCTACAGGCTTAAATGTTGATAAGAGAGAACACCCCTAAAAATGTAAATCTTCTCCCAAAGAACTTTTAGATAGAGGGTAGTCATAGCAAGAAATGCTCCTTGGATGCAGAAAACAGGATGATGAACAACAAATTTCTACAACAACTAATTATCTGAAGCCAGAATATGAAACAGAGGGAGGTTCACCCAGCATACATTCATTCATTCTCAAATGTTTACCGAGAGCCTATCAGGTATGTGGCACTGCTCTTTGATCCAGGAATGCTACAATAAGAAACAGGAGACAGATTCCCTGACTCTGAAAAGATATTAATCTAGTAATACTGGACATTTCAACATTAATTATATGCTATACTCCAAGACAAAAACTTTATATTAAAAACAATAAGTGTCTTTCAGTACTGCTTTACATATTCACTTAATGCATGCAAAGCTAATAAAAGGGAAATAGCTATTCGTTTTTCTCTGTAATGCAGTTTTCTTGCTCTGAATATTACTGTGTGGGTCCAGATCCTTGCCTCTGCAAATTTAATAGATGCCTGTAGCAACTGGGAATCAATCACTAGGAAACAGAAACTTTCCCCTACATGTCTGTTTCAGGGAATGAGAGACAATTTGTCATGCCATGAGAGGGCCCATTTGGATTATAAGTCATGATCACCCATGAGCTTATTCACCCGCTGCCTTGCTTTTGTTTGCAAAATGGTGTGATGCCGGGTTAATGCTACTGTATCAAACAAAAGTACCAGTGTGTGTTCATAGACTTCTCAAAAAGACAGATTGCTAGACTGATTCTTGTAGATTATTCTGAAAGAATGTACACAACCAGCGTCGCAGATAACGCCTTTGCTGACTGTCTGTTGGTTAAACACTGAAAGTCAATGTTATTTTATAAACATACCCCCTTAGTTTCAACAAAAATTTTAGGCCAGCAAACCTAACTGAGCCTGTGAGCTTCCAGTTCCGTGAGAGTGCCTGTTTCAAGACATTGAGGTGAAAAGAAATTTTTAAAAAGCCTTTTCGTGCACACTAATGGCTACACACACACACACACACACACTCACACACACACAATTTTACAGGGCTTTTAAAATATATAATATGCCAAGTAGAAAAATAGGAAATAAGCATATACATCCTATTTGTAAATGTATCTTGAGCAATGTGGTTAATGGGACTTTCCCAGCTGTTTGTGTATGTAGAAGTCAGAGAACAATCTGAGAGAGTCAGTTCTCTCTTGCTGCCATGCAGTTCCTGTGGATTCAATTCGTATGATGATCGGTGATAGCTGCCTTCACCCACTAAGTGAGCCATATTGCCACTCCTAGAGTTTAGAGGTTTTTCCCCTTCGTTTAAGAAGTTATACTTCCTTTGTAAATAATTGATGTATTTTTCAAGAATAATTTTTTATTTTGTTTGTTTTGAATATCAGTTAATGAATGAGATAATATTCACTAAAAGATTTCTGCAGTGGATGCTTTGGCTGTAAAATTAGTTTCTTCTGATCATTATTCTTCTGAGTTACTAAAATATATTCTCTGGCATAGATAAATATTATTATAGGCCACTGCACATTCCTCCTTCCAATTCATTTGGACTCAGGTTGCAATACATATAAGTCATTTACAGATGGATTGGAAGTCTAAACAAAGCAAGATATATGTGTTAATGTAACAAAAGCAAAGTCTTTTAAGAAATAGTATAAAAATAAACACAATGGGGAAAGAAATCCACATTGGGCTAAGAAACATGATTAAACATCACTGAGAGTGAAAAAGAAAGCAGTAAATAGAAATGTTTTAGTACTCATACTTAATAAAAGACTTTTATTTAGAACTCATAGAGAATGGATAAGATATAGGGAGAGAATGTAAAAGAGACGTGGACAAGGGGGGTGAACAGGTACCTTACTGAAGAAGAGATTCAAACAGCTACCATATGTGAAAAATGTTTGGGCTCAATGATTTCAGACATGTAAACTAAAGCCACAATAAAATGTCAGGATGCTCACAGTAGAACACCCATAATAAATATTTACAACAGCAGATGGAGGTGGCAATGTGGAGCAGCAATAAACTACTAGGCATATAGATTATAATAGCACTTTGGGAATTGATTCAAATTCTCCAGTAAAGCCAAATTAGTGCATACCCTTGGGTCAAATTCACCATACTAGGTGTTCTTATAAGCAATGTTTCATCAAAATTGTATGCTAAAACAATTTTAGTGCTCATCAATAGAAGTATGAACCGAGAATCAGTGGGTTATTCAAGTTGAAGCAACATGAAAGAACATGGTATAGAATAGGGATATAGCTCACAAAAATAGAATGTTAGATCAAAGATACCTGATCTAAAAGAGTCTATGATGCATGGTTCAATTAATATCACATAAAAAGTCAATTAGACCAGTCTCTGATGGGAGAGTCGGGATGATGGTTTACTTTTAGTTGAACTGGTGGCTTGGGTAGAGTGTAAACAAGCTTCTAACACCTTTTCTTTTTTATGCTACCTACAATGAGGTTTCAGGGATAGGTTCCCTTTTTAATAACTAATTTTATATTTGTTCCATTTATATGGTATATATATTCATATGCATTCTACATATATATTCTATACATATACACCCTCAATAAAGTATTTGATAAATATAAGAGAAATACAAAGTCAAATATTCATGAAACTTCCAAAAATGACAGAGAGAAAGAGAGGGGAAGAGTGGTTAGAGTCCTTATTATAGCTGTATTTAATGAAATAAAATTGTAGTTTACAACTGACTTATTTCCAATAAGACTTTTGGGTCTAACAATTTAATTTATTTACCTTAATTTCCAATTCAACAAAGACCATTTAAAACCTATATAACAGTCACTAAATCAGGTACTCTTGAAGATCAAGTACTACATCCTTCTGTGCTCAGTCAATAAACACAATTTGTGACTCAACTTATCTAAAAAATAAAGATAGGTATGCCTTATAGATCATGAGATTTTAATAGTGCCATAATTCAAAAGGTGTATGAGAGTCATTAGTATCTAACAGCCAATTTATATTAGAAACTAAACAGAAAAATAAGAAGTGATTTTATTTTTAAAACTACAATTAGGTCAACACAGATGTTTTTGTTTTTACTGTTTGAGAATTTCATATGTGCATATAATGTGTTTTGATCAAATATAACCCAATTCTCTCCCCTCAAACATCTCCTTATTCTTCCCAACAAGTTTTCTATCTCAATTAGTCTGTTCTTCTGAAAAATTCAGAGTCCACTTAGTGCTGACTAAATGTCCATGGGTGCAGGCATTTCCTGTCAGGGGTCACATCCTGGAAGAAAGCTGGCCCTCCCTCTCTGAACAGCCATTAGTTGTCAATGGCTCAGCTAGTGCCAGAACCACACACTGGGATTTTGACTAAATTTCCCATGTGCAGGTCATGTGAATGTCACATGACCTGTGAGTTCTTGTGTGCAACAAACCTGGCATCTCCCACAAATACTATTCTGCTGTAGACCTCTACTATATCTGTCTCTTTCAGCCTTTCTGCCCTGTCTTCCAAGATAATTCCTGAGTCTCAGTGGGAGTGGTCAGTACAGCTTTTGAAAAATGTATAGTTTTTAAAACTATACATGATGGTTGTTTTATTTATCATTAAAAACTGGTCTTCATGCATAGGTTTATAAAATACTAATGAGTTTTATGATATGACTCAAAAGTCACTAGCTCACTTGTACTTTTTATTTTTGTAACAATGTATGAATACAATACAGTAGTCCATCATACCTTATGTATGACTCCACATTCCTGAAAATGTGCACCAATTTAATGTTTTTTATACCTCCTCATTTTAGAAATGATTATAATTGAGTTCGTTAGACTTATTGGGATTACACAGTCACTCAGGAATCATTGAGTGTTTTCTTCTTTGTGACAGAGCAAAAAACCTAGAAAGAGAAAAGAAAAAAGACTGATCTGAAGAGGAAAAGAAAGATTGAATCATCAGATTATGATTTCTTCATTAATTTCTTCCACTGTGTGCCTCTTACCTACAACAGCCTTTCTGTACTTGGACAGCTGAACCAAGGAAAGTATTTCCCTTGATGATGCTGTGGTAGAATAATCTGACTATTGTATAACTCCATGTAGTCATTCGATTCTCAGTCAGTCTTCTTTTTAAATAAAGTTTTTCAAAATCAATTTTAAATTTTATACCCTATGACCTTTTATAAATGGGTCTTACCCTCTAGGGAGTTTGTAACAGTGTAGGTTTCTCTTAATCATATTAATAACTTTCACAATATGCCTCTTCACCCATATTTGCTTTATCAGCAACTCTAAATTCACTCTTGTTCTTTTTTTCCCAAACCGTGTTTTTCCCACCTTTTTATTCTACTTTCTGTTGTCTCAGACTATAAATTTGGCTAAAGGCATTGAACAGTCTAATGATGGTACAGCCTGAAAGCATTGTTGACATGAAATTTCCTCTCCAATAAAATTTAGTCCATTACTTTTTACTTCATAAGTAGTCATTCTTTCAAGACTCAAGCACTGTATACCAAGATTTTTTTTTTTTGTCAGAATGGAGTATTAATTGAGCTCTAACCTGACTGAGTTCTTTTCTCCTCTAAAATCTCTTGTTTATATTGGATATTTTGATCTTTTATGTCATAACCATAATGGCCCATTAAGTTCTCTTTGTAGATCTCCGGTAATTGTTTAATTCACAGCTCCTAATTCTTCTACATTTCTCTTTCAAACCAGTTTCAAAGACCTATGAGTCATAGAGTCAGGTTGATCCCAAGGACCTTATTCTTGGTACCAACATTTTACTTACTTTTCTCATTAATTTTGTTGATTGTCCAGCAGAAATTTTAGGAAGGATATAGGAGATGTGTCTATCAGAGCAGTAAAGGTATGGCAATGAGGTTAACATCTGTCCATAGCAGGAAGAACATGAAGCCACTAATTCACATTTCATTACATCAGGACTGAGAGCTCAGTCACAAGTAGAACTTTCCAATGACCCAGAATGCTTATCTTCTAAGAACCCATGTTTTCAAGCTAGGTCACAAGTCACACCTCCTAAAGATTCCAACAGACTTCTCAAACAGCTCCAGTGTGAAACCAAGTGCTCAAACAGATGAGAGTATGGAGGATATCTCACCTTTGAACCATAACCAAAAGAAGTTTATTTACCTTTTCAAGTGGTCAGTTTTAGTGTGCTCCCATAAATTGCTTACTTGTCTGACTAAAACAAAAAAGCCACTACCTTTATTTTCCTGATGTTGATTTTTTTTTTTTTAGTCAAATCACAAAACACAGAGAACCAGGTAGAGGCATGGTACAATAATGACCACTGATACATGTATGCATAATCTTAGACATGATACTATAGAAGGTAGGTTTGATATTCCCAGGAAAGAATCAGCAGCCCTTCATACACACAAGCACAATTAAGAGTTTGATCACTTGTCAATCTTTTAGAAACATGACATTTTCTTTTCTTTTTTTGGGGGGAGTGTTTTTGTTTTTATTTTTTTATAATTTATTTTTTCTCAAATCGTAATTCATTCACACAGGGGTTATAAACACAGAAAGGCAGGATGTGGGGAAGTGGATGACACTGGAGTGTGGGTTTTCAGGGGGAATACAGATATTTTCAGAACCGGGTATCGGCTGGGTGAAGGTTCAGAGGACAAGTCACTATGAGTCTGCCTATGACTCGCTTGTCCTTATCTAAGTTGGTATTGTCTGCCCAGGCTACCATTTACAAGGTCGATGACTACTCAGGCTTGTAAATTTCCACAAAATCTGCCTGTTTACATTAGCTTATAGCCATCTGTTTCAATGTTTTTCCACTGAAACCCAAGACTCGGTGTTAGTATACATGTATGACAAGCTTATTGCTGATTTTAGGCCTATGGTTGATTTTAGGCCTTCAGTGTGTAAGCAGGGATGTCCCTGACATCTCCTCCCTTCTCTAAGTATAGAAGGGCTATGGCAATTCTAAACTTGTGAAGGCGGGGATAGAGGCCTGACCTCCAGTAATTGAAGGGGACCTTGTAATGGCTCTGGTCCCCCTGTCATTGTCCAGTGAGGCATGAGGGCCATACCCATCCCGATGTCTTTTTCCTGGAGAGAGGATACTTTTGACATCAACCCCTATGCAGTCAGGCTTGTCCCTCAGGGAACCCAGAGAGATATTTTTCTTTTATTTATATTCCCTTGCAGTGCTTAGCCTCGCAGCCTAAGCAAGAATTCAGATAGCCTGTCAGAGGGGGTTCTGGGTGGCCCCTCTCTACTTGGTCTAGGGGCAGAAGTCCCTGCTTTTAGGTTGGGTTGAGATGGGTTTTGGGAACACCCTGTATAAAGTAACAACCTCATCTTGAGTCTCGTGGTCCTCCATAGCTAACTTATGATAATGTATCTGAATAGGTTTTGCTACCAAATTATTTATCTATTGTATCACAGAGTTAGTTCACCTATTTGAGGCCCAGGGACCAGCAGAAATAAGCAAAAAGAACCCAAATAATGGTCCCAAGATGGGAGGATGTAGGGTTAACAACCTTGGAGAGGCTGAAAACCAATTCTTGTACCAACATTCATCTTTCTCTTTCTCTCTCTGATTTTTCTCAGGGTCTTCACTGACCTATTTCATGCTCTCTTTAACCCTCTTTGTCTTGTCTATGTAAGGGCAACATTCTTCTTTAAGGGCCGTACACAGTCAAGAGCTGTACACAGCCTTTTCTATTGTGATAGAGTACATCGAATTCCATAAGGATCTTTGCGATTTTAGGAGGTCTCTTCAGACAGTGAAAGGAGGGATTTCTTCAGAAAAGAAGATGACCTTTTCTTAAAATCAAAGATCAAATGAAAACATTCATAAATACACACACACACACACAAGTCACACATAAGTGTAAACTTCTCCAGGACAGGCATCATGTTCAGAAGTAGTTGACCAACATATAAGGGACTCCACATTTGTTCTGTGTGCATTTATTTGGCAATAGTTTGGTGTGGTGTTAATTTGTTTGGTTTTGATTTTGTTTTGAGGTTTTGTTTTCTTGGTTTTGGGGGTTTGTTGTTTTGGATTTTGTTAGGGATTTTTTTGTTGTTGTTGTTGCTGTTGCTTTTTTTTGTTTTAGAAAGAACGTAAAGTTGAGTGAGTAGGGAAAGGGAGAGGACCTGGAAGGTCTTAGGGGAGAGAAGAACATGACAAAATATATTTGAATTTATTTTCAAATAATAAAGATAAAACTATAAATAAAGTACTTTAAATTACAGTCAGAATCATGGTGCTATTTTGAGAGAAAATAAGTGTTTATCTCTAATGACATGAGCAATAGTTTTGGTGTACAAAGAATTAAAAGGTCCTGACTTTAGCATATGCTTCTAGTTGTCTCTTTTCATATAAATAAGTCTTATGATTGAATTTATGAATCTTAATGGTATTTAATAATTTAATAACCAAAAGTTGTCAAGCGTCCATACTAACAAAGCTATTTGAAAGTGGCTCTAAAAATCAGATTGATTTATCTTTTAACCCTACCAAGATGAGGCTATTAAACTAACCACAGACAGACTTCCAATAATTGACAAATTATTTTAGGATTTTTTTTTTTACAGAAGATATGACTTGGTTGCAGTTGCTAAGATTTTTATGCATGTTTTAATGTTGAAAAGGACATTTCTTTCTATTGATCTCCTTTCTCCTACCATAACTTCCTCTGAATCTATCGGCCTTATTAGAATTATACGTGTTAAATATCATTAGGTATTCCAAACCTAGTTAGCAGTACTGTATATGCTATGCCACTGTCAGCCTCCATTCTGAATGGTGATAGCTATCATACTGGCTCCTCTACTTATGATGAGAGGCAGAAATACTGACAAGGTTTTTTGACTTATCTAAATTAAACAAGTCTTACTATATAAAATGTTTGGCTTACTTACTAGGTGAAGGCTATTGTGAAAATGGTGTGGTGTGGAATACATAATCAAGGTGATTTTCGGGTGAAGGAATCTGTATATAAATGCACCTATAAGCTATTACCATCCAAAGGCTAGCTTGGCAATCACATAGCTGTGAAAAGACACCATGACCATAGCAATTCTTTTAAAGAAGAACATTTATTTGCGGCTGGCTTACAGTTCTGAGGTTTAGTCCATTATTATGACAGGAAACCTGGTAGCATGCAGGCAGACACGGTACTTAAGACGGAGTTGAGTTTCTACAGGCAGCAGAAAATGAGTATCATACTATACCTGGATTGAGCATTTAAGACCTCAAAGCCCACTCCCTAGTAATGCACTTCCTCCAACAAAGTCACATCTAGTCCAATAAGGCCACACCTTCTAATAGTGCCATTTCCTATGAGATTATGGTGTCATCTTCATTCAAGATACCATAATTATCAATATAAACAAAACATTTTACACGTACGTTCACTGAAAAATCCAGAATATATTGCTGCTAAACTATCCACTAAACCCTAAGATCTTTCTAGCCCAAAAGAAACAATTATGGTACATAAAAGGTCAAAAGGGACTTTTAAATTAATATTTATCTAGTTGAATTTTTCAAAATAGCTTTCTTTAAGTTAGTGTGCAGGAAGCTGTTTGCTTATCAGAACTTACATTGCCAGGCTCCAAGTCATTAAACACTTGAAGCATGAAAGCAAGAAAAATGAGTAATTACAGGTTTGGTGAAGTTGGAAGGGTAGATACGGAAGCCAAGAGAGAGTTAGGCAGCCAGATATAAACACAAAGGAAGACAAGGAGTAACAAAGAAGAAATAATTAAAAGAATCTGAAATCAACTGAAGGTCTATATGCTATTGAACTGCACTGTAACGTTATATGCAGGCAATTGGTATTTGGCCAACTAGATAATTAAGCTGGGCACAAAATGAAAGGATGCCAAAGATGTCACATTGTCCTGCATTGCCTTTCTGGAGCAAATGTGGATGTGACAGACAGAAACTTTCCCAGTTTCTGCAATGAGGATGGGGTTTGCAGAACAATGACATCTCCTGACTTGGAAACATGTAAAGTAGTACCTGAGGGGAGAGCTTTCCACCTACAGATCTTAATTATAGGCTACAAAGGTAATGAGAGCCAGTCCCTCATTGGAACATCTTTAAATGCCACTTCACTGTTGTAAATGAACTAGCTAGTCTGAGGAGCCACCTCCTAATGATTCAGAACACATACTTGCAATGATGGGTGTCATCCTTGAGGTCACTGCACCTGCAATGAGAGGACTCTCTCTGCAGGAACGAAGCTGTGCTGCAAGAGATCTGATCATTGTCAATGAGTACAACTACTTAGGAAAATGCAAACTAAAATTCATACAGGATATATTTTTGACAAGTAAATTGTTTTGATACAACAGCATGTTCAATAATAACCCTGAGGGGATTTTGATGATAGGGAAATGGAGTGATCTAGTTCACTTTTCTGTTGATTGAATAAAACACTCATCAGAAGCAACTTACGGCAAATGGGGGTTGTTTTAGTTTGCAGTAGGTTAGAGCCCATGATGCTGTGGAGGCAACAGCAGCAGGCAGTTACAGTCACAGAAGCAGAAGCCAGCTGACCATATTTTCATTCACACAGAAAATAAAACAATACTTTAAATTCCCAATGCCCTTCTCCAGTAACCTATTTCCTAATGCAAGGCTGCACATTCCAAAGGTTTTATAACCCCTCCCCCCAAAGCACTGCCAACTAAGGATTAAGAGATCAAATACTTTAGCATGTAAGGGGCATTTCTCATTCATCCACTACAGAAGAAGAAAGAGTTTATTTGACTTATATTTTCAGGTCACAATCTATCACAGAGGGAGTTAGGGTAGGAAGTGAAGCAGTGACAATGGAGGAATACTGCTAACTGGATTGCTTACAGGTTCCCAGCCTACATCCACAGGTGTAGGGATAGCAATGCGTACAATTGCCAGGGCTTTCCCACACCAATCATCAATGAAGAAACTCCTTCACAAACATGGGCACAAGTCAATCTGAGCCAGGAAATCTCTCAGTTGAGACTCACTCAGATAACCCTAGAATGTGACATGCTGAACAGTGAATTTAACTGGAATACTGGACCATAGAAGTTCAAGCTTGAAATGTGGGAATGTATTGATCTGAACCTTATCCTGTAACTAGGTTAGTAAGCTTTTACTGCTCAGAACAGTGAGAAGAGTATCAGTTTCTCAGGTTTTTCCTGAAGGAGAATAACAAGTGAAAGAGGTCCCCATAGTACATACAAGCACATATCTACCTAGGGAAGAAACCTATAAAGCACCCTATACGTGCCCAGACAGATGAGCAGCTATCCAGGGATGATCTGAGTCAGAGTTAGTTACTAGGTTCATAGACACACAAGCATCTTCTCTCTGTTCCTAGCAGCCTATTGCTGAATAGCAGTGTTCAAGTTTAAAGAGAATGCTTTGTCATCTCCCAGTGATAGGAAGTGCTCAGAAGAAGGTAGAACTTACTTACAACAAGACACTCTTTCTTTTAACCCAAAGCAATCCCTTTTCATGGAGCTCTCAGAAGCATTATAGACAGGAAGTAGAAAGAAACCTAAGCTATATCCTCACTCTGTACCTTGTTTCTCCCAGTATGACTGTGTTCAAGCATCCTTAGACTACCAATCTCCTCAAAAAGCACTAACTTCTCTTGCCTTGGTGTCTATATAAATATGAGGACCATCCTTATACCATCCTCCTCCTATCCTCCATCCACATACTTCAGACAACCTCAATGTCAGCTTAGAGCCTTCTTTCATCTAGGTCACAATTTTGAAGTGGGTGGCAACCCACACACCCTGACCTAACACTCCAGGCTCCTTTTCATCCAAGTACTTACTGTATGTCAATTTGTTTCTCTGGCTGCTCCATATATGTACACACATACACACACACACACACACACGTGTGTGTGTGTGTATATATACCATATGTATATATACATATATACATATGTATTATATATATGGTACAGCTGAG
>NW_021604587.1:12162847-12193591 GCF_004785775.1 Grammomys surdaster
GGTATTGTCATTATCTGGATATTGTTTAATAAGCTATAATGTTGAGTGTTCATAGGTATAGCTTCCCTGTATTACACAGAAGACACAATCTCCAACCAGACTTCTAAGTCTTCCAGCTCTTGCAATCTTTCCATGCCCCACTTCTATAGTGTTCTCTGAGGCTTAAGTGGAGGGATTGTGCTATAGCTATATATTAGTTAGTTCTGAGCACTTTGGTATCAGTAGTCTGCTGCACTGTGTGACCAATTGTGACTGTCTGTAATGACCTACATCTCCTGCAAAAAGAAGCTTCATAGATGAGGGGTGAAAGTTACACTCATCTGTAGATTAGGAGAAGTATTCCTCTGGGATCTATGACATTACTAGTCAGGGGGAGTTGGCTGGGTTACAGTACCAGGTATGATTCATGTCTATTGAGAAAATCTTATGTCCATTTATACAGCTGTTTATTAACACCAGGAAATAAGTTCTACTATTGCAGCTTAACTGATATCTTGCTATTCTGGTCAATAGTTTGGAGAGTTATAACAGGACTGTAAGTTTGTTGATTGTCTTCCTCCCTTAGCAGCACACATAGCACCTTCTGGTACTATGAAAGCTAGGCCTCAGTGAGTCCTTCAGATCACACCTAGTTCAAATCTTCTGAGGCTTGAGTCTATCCCGTGTAGTGTCTTTAGCAATGGGATCCTACCTTCAACCTCTGAAAGGCAACCATTCATAAACAATAACTTGCATTGTTTTGAGAATTTTTGATCATGCTGCACCATATGTGTGTGTGTGTGTGTGTGTGTGTGTGTGTGTGTGTATATGTGTATGTATATATGTGTGTGTGTATGTGTATACATATATGGATTGGCCAGAGAGACAAATACTCATATTGACATACAGTAAGTACTTGGATGAAAAGGAGCCTGGAGTGTTAGATTAGGGTGTGTGGGTTGCCACCCACTTCACAATTGTGACCTAGATGAAGAAAGCTCTATGCTGATACTGAGTTACCATACCAGGACTTTCCTGACCAAGAACTCAAACAGAAATTTTGTATATATGTTACTGGGGTTTTGTTAGATAGTTTACAGAAGAAACATTATCATCCCAAGTGATAAAACCTCACTTTAAAATATATACATGTGTGTGTGTTTGTGTGTGTGTTTGTGTGTGTGTACATAATGTAATTTAAGTAAATATAAAATAATATGATCACTTCAAACATCCAACATTAGTGCTGTTTATCCCCTCCACATCCTTTAAAGATATTCTCCTTCAAGAATATGTGATCAAGGTTCAGGTTAGAAACCAACCTGGATGGCTCAAATAAGGAAACTGCAGCAATAAGATATACCACATGCTCTATATATCTTTGAGTATAAAGACAGGTATTTAGAATCCAATTAGGAATTATATTGGTTTAAGAAATTAACAGTTGTATGTTTCCCTCTAAGATCCAGGACTTTCCTAGCCATGGGTGGTTGGCTGAGTTACAGTACCAGACACAAATGATATGGACAAAGAAAAGAGTGCAAACGAAAGACTGTTAGTTCCCAAGGACCTACCAGCAGTAGGAAGCTTTTACTTTACTGAGCCAAGGAGGACCAAGAGTGCCAAAACAAAATTAAAAGGAGAAAGGGGAGAAAATGCCCAATTGTTGATCTCTGAGCTCAATTGCCTCCCAAAGGCTTTCATCACCCTAGTCCACTGGAACCCTCATGACCAAGAGAGTAGGCATCAAGGCCTTTATGTGACCCACCTCCAAGGGACAGAGACAACAATATACTGGATTTGACAAAGTGCAGAAAAAAAACACACCATTTTCTTTATTATATCTTGTCTCCCATTGATACATCCCATCCTGTATTCTATTCATGAAGAATCTGAGGAGTCTTTCATCACTAATGTAAAGACGATCACAAAGTTAAGACATTAAGATCCAGTCAGAAAAAAATTCAAGGACCATTCAGCTAAATGCAAGCATTCTGGAAAATCAATTACATTTTCTCACTGATGATAAAGAAGATGGGTTTGAAATCAATAGTTTTATCATAAAATGCTTCCAGGCCAAGGCTGGAAGTAATACAGAGTGATGTTGTGTGCCTACACCAAGATGATGTATTCAGGATGTGCTCAATAGCAGCAACAACAACAGGAGTCACAACCAGCATTCATTAAATACTTGCGAAGTTCTAGACTCTGTATTTTAACTGTCATGTATATAACTTACTGACATTCTCACATGGTCCAGTCACATCAAGTTCTTTATATTCCCACACCATCAATCTGCTAGGACTTCCATAAGAAAGAACAACAAACTGGGCATTCTATAACAACAGAAATTTCATTGTTCCTAAGTTCTGAGTCTGAGCTGCAAGTCTGTCTTAGTTAAGGCTTTTATGGCTGTTATAGAACACCATGACCAAAAGTAACCTGGGAAGGAATAGATTTATTTCACCCTCAGTTCCACATCACACTTCATTGGTGGGAGAAATCAGGGAAGGAACTCAAATACAAGAACTAGAAGCAGGAGCTGATACAGAAGCCATGAAGGAATGCTGTTTATTGGCTTATTCCTGTGATTTGATCAACCTGCTATCTTATAGCATGCAGGACTACCAGTCCAGGTGGTACTGC
The DNA here is from genome assembly GCF_004785775.1 of Grammomys surdaster. Taxonomy (NCBI): domain Eukaryota; kingdom Metazoa; phylum Chordata; class Mammalia; order Rodentia; family Muridae; genus Grammomys; species Grammomys surdaster. The sequence continues at coordinate 12,165,473 of NW_021604587.1, forward strand.
TCACACTGAGCTAGGTTCTCCTACATCAATCATCAATCAAGAAAGTATACTATGGGCTTGTCCAAAGGCAAATCTGGTGGGTACATTTTCTTAGCTAAGGTCCTCTCTTCCAAAAATGAGTCTAGCTTGTGTCAAGTTGACATAAAATTAGCCAGTACAAGATGTGCTTTCTTCTGAGATCTGTGAGAGGAAATTTGTTGCATCCCTGTTCCTAGCTTCTAGGGATTTCTTAGTAATCCAAGATATGTCTTGACTGGGACTGATCCTATGATGTACACATCGTGTATGCAAGTAGCTGTTCCCAAATTGTACTTTCTGTAAGGACTACAAGCACTTTGGATGAGGCCCACCCTAAAATCCCTCATCTTAACTAATATAATGACCTGTTTCCAGATACAGTCAGCTGATAAACTAGGAGTTAGGGCTTTAACACACTATGCTAATATGTGAGGCACAATTGACAGTTCCATCATAGCACTGTCAGAAAACAAAACTGAACATTGTACAATTTGCCCACCTAGAAAATGCATAAAAATATTCTGTGTGCTAAAAATCTTTCATTATATTTAAGGAGTTACAGATAAGTGAAGTCAAGGAAAGATTAGGATTTGGGAAATTGGAATTGGCTATCTTCAAAAAATGTAGACTGAAAGGAGATGGTGTATGTGCTGACTCAGGGAAGTGGAAAACCGTGAGTGCTATAGGAGGCAAGAGGGAGATTATCTTAAACCAACTGTACTTCTCCAGGAATGAAAAGCACCTGCAGGGCAGGCATACCCACTCCTCCAAAGACCCCAAGTACCAGGCATGCCTTTATGTTGGGTTTTGGCTGTGGGAAATCACCTATGGAAAGGAGGTGTTGTTTCCATCATTCAGAGGCTCAAATACACACAGAGGATGCCAGGGTTCAAGAAAGATTCATGGTGGGAATGTTTAAACAATGTGGTCACTAATCTTTGGTGGGATTTGTTTTGATTTTGAGATGGGGTCTCAATATGTGGCTCCCATTAACCTTACATGCATTGTATGACGCAGTATGGCTCAAAACTTGCTTATGTAACTCAGCTTGGCCTCAGACTTGTGCTTTTCCTGCTTTGGCCCGAAAGTGATGGTACTGCTGGTATGTGGTTATAAAAGTCATGTTTTTCTGAAAATAAAGAAGAGAATATATTACTAAAAAGCAACAGAAGCCATTTGAAAGGCATCGTTAGCATCTGTGGGAGGAAGAAAAGGTCAAAGTACTGGGTTAGCAGAGAACATGTGCACACAGAGAAAGCAAGGGTTGATGAAATGAACACCTTGCTAGAAAAGTTATAGGATGCTATTCTTTTTTGCAGCCTTTTGCTTCTTTATTTCTATATTTAACAACCTTGTATAATCAGAGTGAGCATGTCACTATAAAACAGAGCTTCCAAATTCCCGGTGGAAAAATATTTAATATACTTTAAGTTTTCTGACATATACAGTTGAGAACTGTGATCACTACTGCACGTCATGGAGTCTCTGACTGCATGATATTATGTTTTATCTATAATATAATAACCACCAATCAACTTACCCATCCCACAGTCCTCACTAATCTTGCTATCTCATGGCAGTAGCCACTCCACTCTCAGCCTATGTGAAATTAGCTTCTTGTATTCCCTTAGTGAGGCCTACAGGGTTTGTCCTTCTATGTGTTACTTATTCCCTTTAATGCAAGGACTTTCTTTTGTTTCTACTTGCAAATAACATTGCATTCCTTTAAATAGCTGGATATTGTTCTATTTTCATGTATAGTTTTAAGCTTTCTATGTGTACATTATTTTTTTAACCATTTTGACCATATTAGTTACTTTTCTGTTGATGTGAAAAGAAGATGCCAAGGCAACTTGTAGGAGGAGTTAAATATGACTCATGACTCTAAAAGAGTCCAAAGTGCTTAGAGTCCATAATGGTAGAAAAATTAACAAGTGGACAGGAAGCTCAGAGCTCATTTCTTCAGATAAAAGCCGGAAGCAAAGAGAACAAAGTAGCAATAATGTGAGTCTTTAAACTCTCAGAGACTGAAGGTAGTAAAGTACTTTCTCTAGCAAGGTCACAAACAGCACCACCAACTGGGAAACAAGTGTTCAAATAGATAAGCCTATGGGTAACTCTCATTTAAATCACTATACCAATTTAACACAATTCAGGAATTCCAGCTCATCAGCCTTGCATGCATTCATTCAGGAAGCAGAAACCTTGGGAATTTTACAATCACAGTTAGGTCAGTAGTCTAAGCGACAGAACTGTAACCTGCAGGCAGTCTGTTTCTGTATATCAACATTCTCCACACAGCCTGCAGCTGAGCCAGCCTCCTTATAATCACAAGTGCATGATTTCTGCAGCAAACACTGAGTCCCCAGTGGTTCAACACAAGGAAGGTGTGTTTTCTATTCCTGCTGCAGTGTAACAGGAATGACTGTCTCTGGCAGCCTTCCTTCCCCATGCTCTGTCAGGGACACAGGCACACTCTATTTTAGGGTTCCTTCAAAGCCAGGTAAAAAGAGAACCAAGGAAAATATTTCATTGATCTGACCTCAACTAGCCACAAGGAACTAGCTATCTCAGCAATGTACCTAGGAAAACAACAAGAAATAGTTTTAATCACAGCTTCTTATCTCAGTCTAGTCATGAGTATAAAGAGAAAAAGGAAGAAAAGCTGGAGAAAGAGACAGAGACTAGGTCTCCCAGCTCTCCCAACTCTCCCATAATCTAGGGAATAAAATTTACATCTCTCTGGAGCTGGACTTAACAGATTCTACACCTACATTCAAACATAGGCAGCTTCACATTTTGAAATTTCCGAGAAACAATGGTTATGTTCAGAACAAATGACTTATATAGGAAATTCATTTCCAAGAAACGACTAATTGAGTCTGACTCTAACTAAAAGTATAATTATTCACAGACTGGGGGACATGTGTGTGTGATTTTTTTTCCTTCCATTTCTTCTGAGAACAGAACCAGAGGCAGGAGACTAAATTGCAGCATCAGATATTTTTAGTTAAATAAAAACTGTAGGCAGCTTGTGTGAATATTTGAACAGCATTCCTCAGTAGGTTTGTGTAATAGCCTCTGGAAGTTTCTAACAAACAGTATAGAATTACCTAAGTCCCTATACAAAAGAGTATCAGGCCAATTATTAGTTCCCCGTTATATTGAGGGAGTAACGTACTTAAGCACTACGTTTTATACACTATCACTCTAATGTCCAGGATGGAGTTGGGGAAAATGCTAAGGATGTAGCTTCTTTCACAGCATCCATAAGGCCACCTCTTGGAACTTGAACACAGTTAGAAATCTCACTTGATCCATAATCATGGCATATATAAAATGCTGTCATTCCAGTGAGTGAGGAGCCATGCACAAGATGACAACCATCTCTTTCTTTAACCTACAAAGAGAAACATGAGGGTTACGGCTGTATGATTCCCAATGAGTTGGAGAACCTGACTTGCTTTCAATTTCTCCAGAACTTTGGATCCTCAGATTTTTGTATCTTGATATCCAATTTTCCTTTCAAGTCCAATAAAATCAGTGAACTCTCAGTTGGGGGTTGCAGATTTTTAATCCCTATTTAGTGCTTAGCTTCTTGGTTTTTGTATCTCTGTGCTTATGAATCAGTAAATGCCTTGAGAAGAAATGCATGTCAGACTGACCCACTTCAGTCCCCAGGAAAATACACCCCATCCTCTAATACTTTCAACATTTGTTTAATGTCTGCAGTGTAATGAGTACTATGTCAGAAATTGAAAGATGAACCAAATAATACTTATCATCCAGAGACATACTGTGTAGTGTTAGAGATAGACAAATAGGCAAAAGTAGGACATGCTGGATACCAAAGGTGACAAATGTCAACAATCTTAACAGCATAGAAGTATAGTCAAAATCTGCTCAGAAATAACAGCTGAAGCCACTTTCAGCTTGTGTGTTCCAAAACAGTTCCAACAGGTGCATTTTACCAGAGATATCATGCCACCTGAAAAGCTATAAGATTGTTTTAGTATTCTATTACTGTGAAGAGACACCACTACCATCTCAACTGTTATAAAGAAAAACTTTTCATTGAGGCTAGCTTACAGGGTCAGAGGTTTAGCCCATGATCATCATGGTGAGAAGCACAGTAGCAATGATAGACATGGTACTGGAGAAGGAACTGAGAGTTCTACATCCAGATAGGCAGGCAGTAGGAAAAGAGAGTGACACTGAGCCAGGCTTGAGGTTCTCAGACCTCAAAGCCTACTCCCCCATGACACACGTTCTTCAACAAAGCCACATCTCCTATAAATGCCACTCCCTATGAGCCTATGAAGCCCAATTTCATTCAAACCACCACATTCTACTCCCTGGCCTTCATAGGCTGGTAGCTATATCCTAATGCAAAATGTATTTAGTCCAACTTCTGAATTTTCCATAGTTTATTACTGTATCAGTACTGTTTAGAAATACAAACTTCAAAGTCTCTTCTGAGACACAAGGAATCTCTTCCCAGTTTCACACAATGACCTCTCTAGTCCTCCATGCAGGGACACCCCTGCCACATGCCTTAGCATTACCTTTCTTTAGAAACCAAGGGAGATTCCATAACCCCTTTCTTCTATCCTTGACTCTAGAGAACCATATAGCCAAAGCTGCCAAATACAGCTGCTTGCAAGGGCTGGAACATGAGCCTTCTTTCAAATATATCTTCACCAGCTTTCTGTTTTCAATGGTTTCCTTCACTGCCTAAGCTTGATTTTTCTAGAACTTGCTCTGTAGATCAGGCTTGCCTTAAACATGAAATTTTCATTTTTATTCAAACCTCCACAGAGATCAAAATAAGAACTCACAAGTTACCAAGAGTTCTTTGAGGGTGGATAAGCACCTTGTAATAGCAGCTTTAGTAGAAGTATAAAGTGAGCATAGAGTGTCGAGGAAAAATGAGGCCGGAGCAGATTCTTAACCTTCGTTGCAAGGTGTAGCAACCTGATGATACAACACTGGAAAAACTGTGGTACAAAATAAACATTTATTTATTAATACATTTATTAATAAAACCTAGATATAGCCAAAAAACCCACTATAATGTTAACTAATGGTAAGTGTAAAAAATGGTTCACAAAAGCCACTATATTGTCCAAAATATTAAAATTTCTGTGATTTCCATGAGAAAAAAAATCACAATTACTACTGAGATTAGGAAACAGTCACTCAGTTGTATGATCTTAAAAAGCATAATAATACTTCTCATCAGAGCTCTTCCCAGCTGTACCATTGCAATGATATCTATCCTAAGGACTCTAAGTATGCATATGTATGTGCATTTACATGTGTATATGATATGAATGTGTATGTGTATGTATATATAAAATTAGAAGTAAAATAGTCTAGGTAACACAGAGAACTAATAGAAAAGATGAGAAAGAGGGAATCAAGGGACTCTGTTATACACTTCATAAAATTTAAGAAGCCATATATTTAAAACTTATTGGTAAAAATTAACTTATATGTGAAATAGTTTAGGATTTTGTCTCTATCCCAGTGAGAACTAGTATATAATTTCAAGGTCTGTGGGCTACCTTTCTACTTTTGTAACAGAGTACCCAAAACAATCAACTTCTAAGTGAGAAAGTCTTATTTTGGTTATAGTTTCAGAGGTTCATCCCATGATCAGTTGATCCCATCATGTTGACAGCACAGTAATTTATCGTGGGAACTTACATAGGAGGTTTGTTAACTTCATTACAGAAGGAAAACAAAGGGATCATGGGTGACTTAGAGTATTAATAACACCTTTGAGTGCATATCCTTTATCAAATGACTGAGCTCACTTGTCCTAGGCCCTACCTGTAAAAGATCCACAACCTCTCAATGCAGCCTTCATCTGATGACCACATCTTCAGTATATGGCCTGTTAGAAACTTTACTTTAGAGTTATAATGTGGTCACACACTGGATCTTCACATCTAAGGCTGATGGCTATCGCATGAGCTATAAATCCAAGCAGCCAACATTAACACAGGAGTATGAAAGATAAAGCAAATATCCCTGAGGATCAGCTGCACTGAACTTCTTCCTTTGGCTAGTCTAATTCCTCCAGGAAGCCCAGAGAAGCTCAGCTTGGTGGCAACGTAAAATCCCAGTGAATATGACCTAATGCCAAACTGCTTCCATTTTGGAGAATGTTCTAGTATGGAAGAAAACCCTAGCTTCGTATTAATACATAATATATTGTGAAGAAGAAACGAAACGTTTTTGTTGCTTTGAATTTTTTAAAAGATGCCCCTTCCCTGCTCCACAACAAGCCTCCCTATGTATGGATGTTCTTCATTTGTAATGTGTTACAGTACCTAATACTACCTTAGCCATGCAATTCAATGATATTTTTACTCACAGAATATATGTATTTCACTCATCAAGCACAACACTGAGCACAAGCCTGTTATCCCAGTGCTGAAGATTGAGTGAGGCTGAGTGTCATGATTCTCATGTTCAAAGCCAGTCTGAGCTATATAACAAGATTTTTTTCATCAGACCAAAGCCCTGGTGTCTAAAACTATATATATATATAATACATATATAATATAAATTCATGTTAATTAAGGATCATGAAATATATGAATACATATATACATACAATTGAAAACTAATTGTAATAATTTCCTTTTCCCCTGTATGTTGAACCATCACTACTCAGGTTGATTTTACATCACAGAAATGGTATTTTCAGTAATAAGGTCGTACAAGCAAGATCTATAGAGTAACCAAAACTATTAGCAGTAGCCTATAATGCTTGCAGTCTATGGTACTCTATTGGCCAACAACTCCAAAAGAGATAACCCATTCCTGATACTTGATACTGGAGTTTTCATTTACTACATGAGGTGTCAAGTTGAGACATCATTTCCCCACTGTATGGTATCTCCATTAAACTTGTGTATACACACACACACACACACACACACACACACACACACTAACACTTCTATGGTGTTACATTTCTGGAAATCTTTAATTATTATTTTAGAGATCACTCTTTTGACTTATAAAATTAGCTTGCTGTGGTGCAGTATGCCATGATGACAGAACAGCTTCATGCATCCTACGTTTAATTGGTTTCTTGACTACACCAAAAGGCCATACCAAGTGACCAAGACTTTTAGTTCTGTGTAAGTACACTCGGAGGTTAGTGATGCTTTTCTCAGAATGTATCCCCATCATTAAGTGAGGCATCAACATGGCACATACTCAGTTCAGATCCCAGAGTCAGTGACGATTCCATTACAAGACTAAGGAGCAGACATGTAAGACAGCATATATCTTACTCTTACTTTAAGAATGACCTCTGATGTCACCAACTCTAAGACCCCTATTTAGTCTTAAATTCATTCTTGAATGAAGAGTTGGTAGGGGTTCAATTATATCCTTGTCTATTATATCTATCAGTGATACAGTTTTTAAACTTTCTCTGACTAACATATAGAAAATGACAAGGTATCATTGAGAGAACTATAGACCTCAGTAACACTGAAAAACAGTGACCATTGGAAACTAAGTCTGAGCTATCTTGCTAAGCTAACACTTCAAGGTTGTACCATACTCATTCAGCTACTGCTGCTGGATTTCTGGTTTCTATGGAATTGTTTTTCCTCATAATTCCAGTTTTCATGAGGCCATTAGGCTGCCCAGATTCTTCTATAAGGAAACAAATTGTATTGTGTTGCTCTGGTGTCATTTGTATATTGACTAGCAGAACCTCCCCAAACCACATGACCAACTCATCCCATTTGATTTTTCTAAACAGATTTAAAGTTACTGATTAGACATTTATGAATAGGCTTCATTTTGAGCTGTCAGAAGCTGGTAGAAGAAGTCACGGAACATACAACTAGATTCCCATCCAGAAGACTCTGATACAGGGCAAACTGCAAAGAAAGGGACTGTGGCCATAACTCTTCCATCTCCCACTAAATGTGTAATGCATTAGTCTAATGTAATAGGACCTTTTCACATGATTATTATAGGACCAAATTCCTAGAAACATTAGGAGACAGATAAATTGCCATTAAATCAATCACAAAAATTTTAAGAGAATTGTTTACATTCCTTAGTATCTGGCATAACAAATTCCAGTGCTTCAAGGATACACTGTTCAATATATTAGACACACACAATTATTGAAATTTAATAGAATTAAAGTTTGATGCAAAGATAACTCAGTCCCTGTATTAATAATTGCTCTATTAACAGATACTGAAATACACCCAGTGCATGATTGCATATGGTTGAAGACAATTACATTGAGCAGACTTGTGATATTTTAAAGTATGGCTTTTACTTAAGGGAAGAGGTTTGAGGTTTCATTATTCTTTAAATTCCTTTCCTTTTTCCTGATGAATATGATGATGAGTCCCTTTCCTGGAAACACATTAAGGATGAGATGCCAGGTTCCTTCCATCTGTTATAGCAGGAAGGACAACTGGTATCTTGTAGTTATTTTAAATTCAATAAGATGTCAAAACAAGAAAAACATCCCATCTATCCCTTAATGTTTAGATCTCTTGATATCGTAATTCTTCTTTTGCATGGGAAATAACTAAAGGTGCACAAAGGTGACCAAAGTGGAAGGGAAAGTAGATCTGTTACTTGAGTCTCTGCACCTAGAATGCTCCTGACTCTCTAATCACTTTTACATCTCATAAGGCAGCTGTGCTTTCTGCATCCTTCATGATGCAGCTGTTTCTTTTTTTGTTTTTTTTTTTTTTGCAGACACGACTAAGATACCAGCAGGTTCACGAGCTGCCTGTTTACACTGTAGTTCCTTCCTATGTTTGAGGGCAAAACAAAGACAAAAGAGACTCACTATTATGAGTTTGAGGCTGAACAGATACACATTTCCAGGCTATGATTTTAAAATTTCACTGTCTGACCCATGTTAAGATTTCTCATGTACTAAATAAAATAACTATAAACATTGCTATATATCTGGCATCTTTTAAACATTGTATTTATGCATAGGTTGAATCCTCAATGACTTTTTTCAGGGTGGTTTGGAGTAAAGTGTTCCATGAACATCATCTGAAAGTTTGATGTATTCTGTCTTGGGCTCCTTTAAGTTCTGATTTAATGCTGATTTCCAACATGGTTTCTATAAGAAAGTCTTTTTTATTCTTCCTTCCTCTATCACTGATTCTCCCTCTCCTCTCTTATTTGTTTCTTCTGTCTTTCTAAATTCAAAGAACAGAAAGAAACAAAGCTCTCTATAGTCTCACTTTATGTGGGATGTGGGTATTTCCACAGAAGGGCTGTAACAGCAGCAGGCCCTGTATTAAAGTTGTGGCTTCCTTACAAGACTCATGCTTGCTTGGGCTTCTTGTAAGGAAGAAATAGCTGCATGGCCAATTTTCAAGATCCGATCCTATGAAGAAGCTCTCCGTTTGGATAGTGCTTAAATGCGGCTGCAAAAGACCTCATTCCTTTCTTTAATAAAGGCAGGAGAATTTTAAATTACTTTCTGCATGATATTAGAAAACATTTTTCAGATTTAAACCAAAAAAGATGTTCTACTTTCATAATAAAGACTTTTAATAAAATTTCACCTAAGTATGGAAGAAAAGACATATGTGAGCCACTTATAATGAAAGCAGAGTTCAGTTTCTTGAAGATATTTCTAGAGGTTCTCTTCCATATTTAACAATGTATACATATAAGAAACTATACTTTAAAAGTAAATATGACAATTATCTACATTTAAGAGAAACCACTCTAAACATGCCTCATTAAATGTGAAATTAAAATTATACCACATTTTAACTCCAAAAACATGGATGTTGTCTGCCTTAAATGTTGGGTGCATATGTCCTACATAGTGTGCTATTTTAACACATGTAATTATAATTGCAACCATATTCAAAGCTAAGGTTTTTATTATAAAAATATCTACTGTCTCCACCAACAATGCAAGGTATATTTCATGCTCCGTGATGCATTAAAAGTATCTTTTAATTCTATGAATCTAAGGAAATAAAAGCCTGTTCGGGCTAGGGTATCTTTTTATCTGATTTGATTGGGTTTTGAGGCAGGTTTTCACTGTGTAGTTGGAGCTGGCCCTGAACTCTCTGTCCCACCAGTGTTAAGATGATAGGCATCCACTATCATATTTAGCTTTGAAAGCAAGTCTGAACTATGCCGTGCATTCTGAGCACTGCCAAGCTGCTGCAAATCTCAGTGGTGCTTGTTGTGCAGACCCTATCAGCCTTCCCATAGAAGATATCAGTGTATAAATATAGCTGTATATAAATATAGCAAATAAATATAGCTAATTCTTTTGTAGATATAGCCTTTCCAGGTCAAACTAACAAAACTAGAACCATCTCAATTTGGCTTCCAAGTACCACAAAGGTTATTATATTAGTTAAGTCAGTGGCTTTTGCACACTGGTTGGAACACAAGGCTGACCATGTTCAAAATGTGCTTATAGCACTCAATGTTTGTTCTTACAAAATTCATGGGTCTCATTCCAAATTATGTCTGGATAGCCTATCGATCAATACCCATCAAATCCTGACACTTCTCTTAAGTCCTAAGGAAGGACAAATAGAAAAGGTAAGGACTCTTTCCTTCCCCCAGTAGGAATACAGCATCTTGCCGGAGCAAGCGGTTATCTTCTCTATGTAAATGTAACTATTATGTTTTCCTTATAATAATGGTGGTGTTTATTCAGGAGAGAATTTACTTTTTTGTATTCACTGTACTGTAAGAAGATCACAAAGGAAAAATATATAGAAATGTATGGACCATAATTTCCTTTAATTTTTTCTGTTTTTTTATACATAATTTCCTTTAAAAACAAACAAACATACAAAAAACCAACCAACCAACCAACCAAACCAAAGCCAGAAGCTGTTATTGTTTTGTTTGGTTTCTCTCAACCTTTTAGCTAGTCTCCTTTCCTTTAAGTATAAGTTCAGGAGTCTGTGTGCTGGCTTCATAGAGCTATGTATTTTGAATTGGTCCCCAGTATTTGATTACTGTTTTTTCTTCACTCATATATAACATCCCAACTGCAGTTTCTCTTCCCTTCACCCCTCCTGGTCTCCTACCACTACCTTCCATCTCCCCTGATCACTTCTCCTCTGTTTCTCTTGAGAAAAGAGCAGCCTTCCCAAGAATATCAACCAAACATGCCTTAATAAATTACAGTATGACTTAATAATTACAGTATGATCTGCTATAAGCACATTTTGAACATGGTCAGCCTTGTGTTCCAACCAGTGTGCAAAAGCCACTGACTTAACTAATATAATAACCTTTGTGGTACTTGGAAGCCAAATTGAGATGGTTCTAGTTTTGTTAGTTTGACCTAGTGTAAGGCAGAAACTCTCACATCAAGACAAAGCAGCTCAATAGGAAGAAAAGGGTCCCAAACGTAGGCAAGAGTCAGAGACTTCTCCAATTTCCACTATTGGGATTCTCACAAGAACACCAAGCTATACATCCATAACATATGCTGAGGATCTAGTTCAGACCCATACAGGGTTTTTTTTATTGTTGCTTCAGTCTTTGTGAGCCCCCATGAGCCCTGCTTAGTTAATTCTATGAGCTGTGTTCTTCTGGTGTCCTCGATGACTTGTCTGGCACCAACAATTATGCACTCTCTTGTGGGATTTCCCTTGGCTCCACCTAGTGTTTGGTAACAAATGAGTCTCTGCATTTGCTACCATCAGTTGTAGGATGATGCCCCTCTGATGATAATTGGGTGAGGCACATCTATCTGAGTATAGCAGAATATCATTAGGAAGGAAGTCCTTGGTCCCATGAAGGAGGGATGCCCCAGTGTGGGGGAATTTAAGGGCAGGGAGGGGGGAGTGAGCAGATGAGTAGAGGCACACCCTCATAGAAGCAGCAGGATAGGGAGTTCCTGGGGCAGGGGAAGTGAGGAAAGGGGATAACATCTGAAATGTAAATAAGTAGAATATCCAATAAAAAATACATTTTAAAAAAGGAATCATTACATTGATTTTTTTTCCCAGTTATGTTTGGTTCTATCCTAGGTTCTAGACTTCTGAGCAGAGTCAGACATGGGCTCCCTCTCAAGGCATAGGCCTCAAGTTGGACAAGCCTGTGGTTAAGCACTTGACAACTCTTTTTTTTTTATAATATATTTTTATTTATTTTTTTAAATCAAATCATAATTTTTACTTATTCACACAGGGGTTATAAACACAAAAAGGCAGGACATGGGGGAGGGGATGATGCCAGAGCATGGGTGTTCAGGGGGAGTACAGATATCTTCCAGAACAGGGTATCGGCTGGGTGAAGGTTCAGGGGACAGGTCACTATGACTCTGCCTATGATTCACTTGTCCTTATCTAAGTTGGTATTGTCTGCCAAGGCTACCTATTTACAAGGTCTATGACTCCTCAGGCTGATAAATTTCCATGGAAGCTGCCTGTTTACAATAGCTTATAACCATCTGTTTCAATGTTTTTCCACTGAGACCCAAGACTCTGTGTTAGTATACATGTATGACAGACCTATTGCTGATTTTAGGCTTATGGTTGATTTTAGGCCTTCAGTGTGTAAGCAGGGCTGCCCCTGACATCTCCTCTCTTCTCTAAGTATAAAAGGGCTGTGGCAATTCTAATCTTTTGAAGGCGGGGATAGAAGCCTGACCTCCAGTAGTTGAAGGGGACTTTGTAATGGCTCCGGTCCCCCTGTTGTTGTCCAGTGATACATGGGGGCCATACCCATCCTGATGTCTTTTTCACTTGACAACTCTTTTAAGGAGAAAATCTTACTGAAAGCAACTCTATTTTTTTGTATTTTATTAGCTTGTAGAGAATTTTACATAATTTATTTTGATGACATTACCTATCTTCCTTCACTCCTCACAGATCTATTCCCCCATTCTCTTAGTTACTCAGTTTTTATCCTCTGCTTTTGTTTGTTTGCTTGCTTATTTGTTTGTTTTTGTTTAGTCATCAAATACATTTGGTGTTGGCCATATACTTTTGAATATGTAGCCTATGGGATTAAAGTCAACCCATAAGAGGACACACCCATAAAAAAATACTGACTCTTCCATTCCTAACATCTATCAATTTCCAAGAATTCATTGGCTGGGGTAAAACTCATGCTGGGATTTTTGTCTGCCTTAAGCTTTTTCTGTTTTTAGGCATGCTGACTTAACTCCAGGCATTCCTATGTACAACAGCACTGCTCTCGGGAAAATACTGCTTTCTTACATACCTGCCACATTTCATTCTTATGACCTTTCCATCTGTTCTTTCTCAATTATCCCTAAGACCTAGGAGGAGGTGATGTGGTATAGATGTCCTGCTTAGGGGTGAGCATTTTAAAGTCGCTTACTCTCTGCACCTTTGACCAACTGTGGGTCTCTATTTTAATTAATATCTATTGCAAAAGGAATAAGATGAAAAGATTGATTCACTTATTTTTGGTATAACAATATATCATTAACATTCACTTAGTACTATATCAATTTTGCCCAAAAAAAATCCTAATTTAAAAATAGGGCATGAAACTAAACAGAAAGGTCTCAAAAGATAACATATGAATGGCTGAAAAATATTTTTTCAAGTTCAAGATCCTTTCCTTTGAGGGAAATAAATATTAAGACTACTTTAAGATTTCATCTTATATCTTATAGAATATGATTTTTTAAATGGCAAAAGCTGGGCAGAGTGGGGAATGAGAACAGTTATTTGCAGCTAGTGGGAGTGAAAACTGGTGCAGCCACTATGGAAATAAGTGTGGAGGATCTTTGAAAAGCTAGAAATAAATGTACCACATGATCCACCTATACCACTCTTGGACATCTAACAAACAGACATGGAATCTTCCTATAGAGGTATCTGATCATCAGTCATCATTGTTGTTCTTTTCATAACAGCCAAATGATAAAAATAGCCTAAATGACCATCATCTAATGAATGAATAATGAAAATGTAGTCAATTTACCCAACAGGATATTATTCACCCTTTCAGATACATGTGTTACATTTTGGAATAAGTATAGAGTTCAAATAATTAGTAAGGAACCTCGAGGTGATATATTTCAAGGGAAAGGAGATAGAACTCAGTGGTATAAATAGGGAGGGGGCTAAATGAGGTGGAGAATAGAAGATGGCCAAAGAGGGAACACAAGGATAGATAATTAATACTAAGATATCTCACAAAAGTCATATGAAAACTTACTACTATAGTTACTTTCTAAATATATACATTAATATATATTTAAAAGAGTTTAAAGGGAGTTACTTTATAATGGGGCAATAAGAGCACCACATGCTAACAAATAAAAACTCCAGTGCAAGAAAAGGATTACCTCTTTTGGAGTTATTGGCCAGTGAGATCCCTTAGACCTCCAACATTACAGGATATTGCCAGTGTTCTTGAGTGTCCTGAAGAACTTGATGGCAAGACACTATTGTTGAAAGCAACACATATGTGAGTTCTCGACCACGCATAAATCAACCTAATACTGGCTATGCCATCCCTAGTGGCTAAATTTCATAGTGCTAAAGGGTGCTGTGAACGCTACTGGAGGAGAAAACTAATATGTTACCCAGTTGTGAACCCTGTGAACTAAAACAGCAACCATCCTAGCAAAACATGCAAGACATGCCTACCATGGCACAAAAGTCATGATAATAGCCATCCAGATTCTTACTGGATTAAAGCCTGCTCCACAGTTGAGTCCATATATGGCACAGATCACAAGGCAAGACCTAGAATCTGATTAGATAAACCATAGGCTCTACATGATAACTTACTAGTATCAGTCTATTAAATAAGCTAAATAGGAAAGCAATGTTTAAGAAAGCATATCTTTTGATCAAAATATGCTGCATATATTCATAAAGTTCTCAGAGAAAGAAGTAAAATTTATAACTCATACAATTATCTAAGGAAATTCCACCACATTTTTTGCTTCTTTAATTTTATTCTATTTGATATAGTTATGAATTGTATGTTCATAAATGATCATTCTTAACACAACCAGCTATTATTTCTTAGGTGGTTTGAGATGCTATTAATCATTTGAAGCAGAAGTGGCTGGGAGATATAATAAGAGGTTGTCAATTCCTGAGTATATATATGCAAGATGTACTTTAAATAAGAGAAGGCTATGTTCTATGGAACCTGATGTGTAAGAAACTACCACAACATTTTGTGATTAAAACAAGGCAGGTGGAATTTAAGAATTCATATGTAAATACACATATGTATGTAACAACAATTAATGAAAGATCATATCATGAATTTGGAAGAAAAACTGGAGCTATATCAAAAGGATTAGAGAGAGGATAAGAGGATATGAAAAGGAGAAATGATGAAATTGTACCATAATCTCAAATAATAGAAATAATAATTAAATCAAAGAAACAACTTTATTATATTCCAAGATAGTATTGGTCAGGTGTTTAGTCAGTGCTTGGTTTGGTGATTTCTTTATCCTACACATATTGATAAGGAACCACTCAGAAGGAAGCAACTAGAAGATGGACTGCCTAGTATCTGCCTGGTAGGAAATTCCAGTACTTGGTAGGCTGAAGAACACGATCTTAATAATAGTCGTAGTGGTAGTGGTAGTTGTAGTGGTAGTTGTAGTGGTGGTTGTGGTCGTGGTCATGGTGGTGCTGGTGGTGGTGGTGGTGGTAGTCATAGTAGCAGCAGCAGCAGCAGTAAATTAAAAAGTAGACTGTGTGTGATATCCAAGTTAACCATACTTTTAAACATGGATATTGATGAGTATGATTAGAATACTAAGCTCAGTTTGTACTATTGCCTTGAGCACCTATACCTGTCCAATATATATTATATCCAAAAATAGATTGACTTAGTACTCTAAAATATGTGTTTCAGGAGAGTTTGGTAGAAACTGCTAACTTTTTAAGGCCTGAATCTTGAAAGAAATGAAGCACAAATCCTGGCATACTCATAGGAAAGTCATAGTCACAAGAATAGGACAATTATACTATGCATCCTAATGAGAACATTAATGCAAATTTTGTGACCATAATTAATGTAACATCCCCCATAACATAGCTTTGAAGGAATGACTATAAACATGGAGCTATTAGCCATATGGCTCATTATACATGAGTAATTCACCTCAGCTAAAAACTAAGAAAAGAAATACTTAGTCATATCTCATGGAGTCGTTGTGATCAGAAATGTAGCTCCCATGCCATATATAATCATACACAGAGTCAACAAGTTCTCATATGATTTGCTATATTTTATTTATTCCATGTGAGTACATCTGAATATATTTTGTAGGCACTGTGTGTATGCAGTGGCTACAGAGGTCAGAAGAGAGCGTTGGATGGTCTAGAACTGGACTTACAAATGGTAGTGGGTCATTATTTGAGTGCTAGGGACCAAATCCACATCTTTTGTTCTTAAATTGAAGTGATCTGAGCTTCTGAGCCGTCTTTCCAGCCCCTGCTATAGGACTTTTTTTTTTAAGTTAATCTGAGAGATTTTGGCAGATAAGAATTGGAACAGGAACATATACCAGCTAGGAATGAGCAAACTCATTGGAAAACAAGAAATTGAAACCACTGATCAGCCAGCATGATGTGACAATGCAGTGTCCTATTGCCAATTTAACTTTGCTTCTTGATCCTTTTGGTTTTGAGTATTTGTTTGGTTTGTTGATTTGGTTTGCTTTGGTTTGTTTGTTGTTTTGTTTTTTAAAATAGAGTCTCAGTTTTAAACTCAGGCTGGGCTTGATCACTTGGCAGGCCTCTTACCCCAGTAAGTTATCCCCTAAGTGCTGGAATAACAAGCATGAACTATCCTGTCTGACCCCGTTTTTTGTTATAGTACTTTTTGATTTTAATGAAGAAACTAATTTTCTAAAATTCCCCTAATACTGAATTATGGTGTCTGTGATTTAGTTCTTTCTTATACTCTTACTCACTGGAGTTACCACTGTTATTCATTGTAAATGCCTTGTGACCAGATAGAATATCATATAATATTTGTTTCAATAAAAGGATTAGCTTATTTCAGTTCAATAGCTCATGTTATTCTCTCAAAACAATAAGGTGCAAAAAGTCTATTTATCCTAAGTAGATTACTGAACTCTATTTTTCTTTCCTTTTTTAGGTTTCTTGTATGTAAATATACATTACTGTCTTAGCAGGTTAACTAAGGTAAAACATCAAGATACTTTAATAAGCAATCTTAGAATATAGAACTCATCAAAAAGGATATATGTTTATTTCTCGTACTTGGTGCACTGTGGAATAAGGTAGATAATTCTTTCACAATGCAGTTCAGAGATTTTTGGCTACCTTGGACTTTCTGCCAGCCTTAGGATATGATTTGGAATGGTTCTTTGAATGTTCCCCCATTTCTAAACAGTGGTGAAAATACTTTAGGATGAAGATCAGAGAAAGCAACACTACCACTTTTAGAAGATGCCAAGAAACTGAACATATTATTCCCACGTCTTATTTCCACTGCCAAGGCTAGCTGCAAGAGAATCACTTTCTGGGCAATCATTTATGTGACTGAGAAAGGATTTAAAGAAGGATATAGAATTATAGAGTTGGTTATATGATACATTGCTGCTTAATCAAATTAGTCCAGTTTTAATAACTTCTGCACGATGGTGACAATCAATACCATTGTTCCATCATTCTTCTACATGCAGCAGGATGCTCTGCCAATGCGTGACTCTCATAACATTTATTAAAGACTCTTCTCTAATAAAATGATTTGACATTTTGGGATCAGATCTCTATCTCAGTACTTATTTTTCTAATTTTTAAATACTCTTTAGCCTTATATTTAGAAAATATGCAACAGACATGTAGCTATTTTATAACTATCAACAATATATGGCTATTGCCTTTGGTACACAATGATAACTACAAAAGGGTATTTGCGGGACAATTTACATGGCAGCAGCAAACCTCTTTGCTCTCTTGTAAAATAGGAGCAGCTCTTCTATCAGATTGCGATATCTAGCAGTGTTTCATTGTCTAACCAGAATGTTTGTTCACGCAAGGACTAGGCAGTAAAGACAGTATATTATTGCAATTCTACACTTTCTGTCAAGGTGGTCTTGTTAATTCTCAATATTCTAATTCACAGAACAGCAACAAAGTAAAGAATTTCTGAGTAGATAGAATCGTTTGTGTTTAATTCACTATAGGACACCACTGGGGTCTGAAACATCTCTATAAACACTTTACTCATATGGAGAAGAAATTATACAGTTATTGAGATATCTGGAAAGGGCAAAGGAATATTGAGACTTTTGCTTTGGTTCAAAGCTTTCTAGGCTTGGATATGTACATCATCTATTTTATTTTACTTTATTTTTTATTGGTTATTTTATTTATTTACATTTCAAATGTATACCCCCTTCCCAGTTTCCCCTCCACAAACCCCCATCCCATCCCTCTTCCCCCTGCATCTATTTTATTTTTAATAATTACTCATTTATCGTGTGT
This sequence comes from Grammomys surdaster, assembly GCF_004785775.1. Lineage (NCBI taxonomy): Eukaryota > Metazoa > Chordata > Mammalia > Rodentia > Muridae > Grammomys > Grammomys surdaster. The sequence goes on from NW_021604587.1 coordinate 12,183,976, forward strand.
GTATGTGGCAGGACATGAACTTGCCACAGCACATATGTCCCTACGTGAAGTAAAGAACGAACTCAGTTTAGCTGGGTTTCGTCTACACTATGTTTGTGACATTTGTTAATCATTTCTATTTAGTTCTTTCTGTTTCATGTGAGACTCCATTGTGATAGTATATTGCAACTTAAGTGCCCAGTCTGCAACTTATGGGAATATGAATAATGTCAAGTTTAGAATTCTTTGGTTTGTTTGTTCGTTTAGCTTTTGCCATTGTATTTTAATTACAACATTTCTCCTTTTCCTTCCTCTTTCCAAACTCTCTTATTTGACCCTCCCTAATCAATTGTATTTTATGTATATATGTAGTTGTATATAAATATATATTCTCAAATATAACCTGTTGAATATTACTTCTATGTATGTTTTCATGACTGAGCCCAACCCCAATGGACACATCTACAACACACTACAACACAAAAGGCTGAGAGAACACTATGGAAGAGCGGGTGGAAAGAGTGTAAGAACCAGAGGATGAGGAACTTTGCTGTAAATTTATTTCTCCTAGTAACATCAGGAAAAACATCTGTAAATTCTCACCAAAATGACCACCCAAACATGAGCTGAACAAGGAAGACACTAATGAACATGCCAACCTGTGTGTGTGGAGGGGAAAGACCTCAAGACCTCAACTCTACTCAAAGAACTACAGGCAACTGAATAAAGGTGGGAGTAAGAAAGGCAGCCATCCCCCAAGAAAGAGCATACCAAATGATTGTCCACTGCCAAATTGTGGTTTGGAACCCTTAAACAACTAGACAGGGGAAGCCACTACACATGAAAGTGGGAGCATTTAGCAGTATTTTAAATATTCTTTTTATTCACAAACCTCATGTCTTCTATGAAGGAATATGGTTTTGAGTTGACTCTCTCAGTGGTCATGTGATCTTTCTCCTCATCTTTACATGAGAACTAAGGACAGGCTGATGGATATGGGCCCCAAAGAATAACCTGTCTTGCAATTTCTAAGGAAGGAAGATCTTGCTGGGATTTCATATTCTATATCTCTGATGTTGTAGAAAGTAGGAATATTAGACTCTTTCCACCTAACAGATGCCCAAAACACACCATTCTCCAGAAAAATTACCAAAATTAAACAGTAGTAATAAGGCAGAAAGGAAAATTCATTTGGGACTTTTTCCAAAGATTTGAACCTCAAAGGGGATCTTATTATGCATAACAAAGACAAGAAAATGAAATGCCAGTTATATAAAACTTCATATTCAATGCATTACAGATGCAGTTTTAAGATTCAGAAATTAGGAATTATTATTCTGGTAATATTTCTTTCCTTGGGGTTATCTTATCAGGGCCAAGAAGCTGCCAGCTGCATGGGAGAGCTTCACAGGAACATAATGCTTCTAGAATAAAATCAAGCTGGTGGGAAATAAAATACTGTTGCTCCAACCAGTGCAGAATTTGCCATTACAGTGGTTTTTATCTTTAGCTACATGTTAATTTAAAGGAAATTATCTGCTGTAAAATATCACAGTAGAGTCTGTCTTCTAAACCATATAATAATTTTATTATCAACTTCACTGAGTCTTCTTTTGGGATGTGACTGCTGAAAACTGGCACAATGCCTAATAATCACCATTACTATAACTTCATGCTTGCATTTTATTCCTAAGCATACTAAACAATGTAGAAAATATATGTTCAATATCAGTGAAGTTATGCATGAGTCCTATGTTTGTCGTCATCCTGCTGAGTGACCTTAGGCAAGTGATTTCACTCTGATACTTGGCTTTTTCCTCTGTCCTGTCAAGCATGTCAGGCAACATGCTATCACGTATGAAAGCTAGCATGTGTATTAGGCTCACAGAGTTTCCCTCCAGTCTCAGTAGTTCAAACCTCCATAGGCTGAACTCAATAGACCTATAAACCTTTGCTTATGCAGAGTCCAGTGCATATGCTACCAGTGAACTGCAAAGTCACCACTGTGCAACAATTCAGAGACCTGGACTTCCTCCTACTTCTTCTAGATCAAATCAATGCAAAGTTCCTGATACTTTGGAGAATCATGTAATTTATTGATAAAACAAGTTAGTGGTGATCCCTGAGTGCACTGGGAGCCAGAAATAACTAGACACCATTTCTATGATGTGCTCGATTTTAAAGAAAGGGCTGCATGTGACATATGTGTAGTTTGTGAAATTGTTCTGCAGGTATTTTCTTGATGGTGTCATCATTCTACACAATCACATCCATAATTCCCATTGAGCAGAAAGACTGCCAACATGTTATCTTAGAGAAGAAAGCCAAAAGATGAGAGTAGTTAAAAATTCAGTATTTCTCATTTCTCAATGAATGGTTTCTATCACTGCCGATATCTTTCCAAGTTCTCCACATCATAGTAGTTCACCTTTTTGCCTGAAATTCCATTTACCTGCTATAAGTCACAGACATAAATGTTAAAAGGAAATTTCCAGAAATAAATAGTTGATAAGTTTTGAGTTACATGCCATTCTGAGTACCATGATGATGAAATCTCATGTACAAGTCAGCTCCATCCCACCTGGATGTGAATCATCCCTTTGCCTAATGTGTTGTATATGGTATCCACCCACTAGTCAGCATCCATTTCAGTTATCAGATGACTGACAGGAGCACAGTCTTTGTGTCTAAATGATCCTTATTTTTACTAAACAATGGCCTCAAAATACAAGAACACTATTTTGTCAGTTTAGACATGCCAAAGAGAAGTCATAATATTTCTGTTGGTTAAGAGAGGTAAAAATTCTCTGCTTAATAAAAAAAGGAAAATAATTACAAATGAAAGATGTTCAAATCCATGGCAAGAACAAATCTTCTATTTATACAATTGTGAAAGAAAGAATAAAAATTCCTATAGGCTTTTCTGGTGTGCCTCAAGTTGCCATGGTATGTAGTAAGGTCATGTGTGTGGGGGACCACTTGACATTAAAGAGTCTTATACCATCCACAGTTTCAAACATCCACTGGACATGACCTTTAGCATAGTCTCCTTGGAGTTTTCTTGGGTTCTTTCAGGCTAAGGACAATGGGAAACCCTGGAAGAGAATATGCTCCTCCATCGTCAACCTCAAAGGCAGCAGGCTCCTCTCACTGTGATTCCTGAATTGCTCTGAGAATTTTCTGACTATTTACTAACAGTGAGCATGCAGGAGTATCCTCTTATTCTCAAGGATTACATAGTGTAATCACTGTATATCAGAAACTGTGAGCACTAAGGGGGCTCCCATTTCAAGCTTCCCAATCTTGCTGCTATGGGATTCATGACTAAAGGAACTCGCTCAAGTGACCCAATTCCTGTTCTCTCTCTGTCCTCATCTTGTTCTGGTCTCTTGCTACTGAGCTCTCCATACTATCTTCCAAACCTACCTGGTACTGAAAGACTTTGTTTCTGTCATAGCTATTAATGTTTACATAGATTTCTTTGTCCAGATGTTTCCATGGCTTGATTCCTTATTGTCTTGAAATATTTCCCTAGATTAACATCTTAGAAATCCCATCTCTTCTCAATGTACAATTTAAATGTTCTATTCCATTGCTCTGTACTAACAATCACTGCCCCCTCCCCGTCCTGCTAGCTTTCCAGGCTTTGTTGCCTTCTAATGCATTGAGCATATGGCATCTTATTTATTTTCACCCTGCCCCTCTACTAGAATAAGAGGACATTCAGTCTACAGAGATATCTGCTTCCCTATTTTGTCTTTAGTACCTTGGAGAATACTTAGTGTTTAGTACTTAACGTTTGGGAGACAAGATGGGAGACAACTGAGGAAAGAAAAAACAGTGAAGAGAGGTTAGAATAAACTGCTACAAAATTTAGCTTGGAATTCAAATCACATTTCAGTTGCACACACCCAGGCTGGTGTATAATTCCTGTGCTACTGCTGTTTTGTCATATGACTGACAGTCTTTAAAGCTCTGGTTACCTTTATACTCCTGTTACAGCAGCATTCCAGGTTCTTTTGAGGTTTGAGAGCCTCAGAAGGCTTAAATGAAAATCTAAAGATGTAAATGCAACAGAAATGGGCTGCGAGTATGGAAGAGAGTTAGTCAGACTTGGACCCCACAGACAGACCCATCCTTATCCTTCCCTTTTAGAACATCTGGCCATTGTGGAGATACAGACGGGAAGAGGGAGGCCAGATGAGCATTCTACTCTATGGCATGCTTCTCAATGCATGGAAATTTCATTTTGCAGGTGACATCATTAGAACTGCAATTCCTGTTTGTCTAGATAAATGGATGCAGAATGAAATACTATAATAGTTTAAAATCTTTAGAAAGGCTGAAGTTCTTTGCCTGAATTGTATTCCAACTTTGTAGTATTTAACTATAGAGGTTTCTTTCTATATATACATACTCATATTCATTCTTATTTAGATGAATCTTCAACAAGACCAAATGACCTATTTTTAAATATATATAATCAGAGGTTTGGGGAGTGGGCAGCTTGCCAAACTTGCCATAACTTCAAACAAGTGCTCAGTGCTGTGAAGTCTTCCAGCGATTGGTAGCAGTGCCAACTTATTTTGGGAAACACTGCAGTATTGTTGACATTGTGCCTATGTCTGTCTCTATGGGCCTTGTTCTCACCAGGAGATGGAACAAGTATATGACCTGCATTTGGAAAAAAAGAAAAATTAGGCCAATGTTTCTGTGACCCCTCTGATCAATCTTTAAAAGGCAAAAATAAGGTTATATAAGGTTATTTGCCTCAATGTAAAATTCTTATATATCAATTACCTTCAGAGAAACCAAAGAATGGTAAGCAGTCTCTAATAGTGACAAAGTTTCTAAGTGGAACATGTAGAAGTTATAAATTTTATTGTGTTCCATAGTTTCTGTTGCAACAACTTCTCAAATATGTATACTCAATATAGGTTTAGAGAATGTTCTCCATTTCCTGGTCTATGTTTCATCCCCCCTTTCTTCTGATGGAAGGATGGGACTTACATTTTAATGTAAATCTTGCATTGGTGATTTATAGAAACCCTAGCACAATGCTGCCTATATTTAGGGGTTTCGTTCAATGGTACACTGGAGAGAGCTCACATGGAATGGTAAGAGTCATTTGTTCTCAATCTTTTTAAAATAATTTACAATATACAAGGCGTGTTTAGCAACATTGTATCAGTAACTTGAAATCATCCACAGTAGAGAGAGTGTTTGCACCCTAGAAATTGCCAAATAATACAAGGGAGAGATATTTGCCTTCTGCCCAGAGTCAGCTGTTAAGCATTCACTAGCAAGTGGTTGTCATTTGCTGTTCTAGATGGCAACCATGGTCCTGAAAACTTCACATTATATTATGTGTTTTTTGTGTTCTTCCATTTAAGAAACATACCCATTTATCCTCTGAATCTAGGGTCTGGTGAGACTTAGGATTTTCCTTGGTTATAGAATTTAGTAGAAGCAATTGAGGTGTCTTTTCCAAGCCAAGGTCTCCAAGGGTCTTATTTCTGCTCCCTCATGATCCCTGTGCCACACTGTCAGAACAAGCTCAGAATATGCATCTTACAGTACCTTACAAATGAGAATCCATGTGATCTTCCTTCACCTGCAAGTTTACTGGCCACTCAATATCTAATTACAGTATGCATGTATGAGCATTGACAAGACCAAAAGAGCCACCATAGAATTCCACAAAACCTGTGAACCCATATTATAAACCATATACATGGCTGTCATTTGGAGCCACTGAGTCTTGGGAGGATTTGTCATGAAACAAAGGTTGATACACTACTCAAGCTTTCCATTAGTGGCCTGTCAACAGCAAATAGTGGTATTCCCAGGATTATAATGTGGGTCAGTGTCTTCTTAGGAAATGATACTGTACTTACTATAACTTACTGTGAAAATATCTTCATAATAAGGTTCTCCATCTTTATTTTATTTATGTTAGCACATATCTATGTGAAAACATCTTCAGGAAGAAGATGGAGAATATTTAGACATTAGTGCCACTGGGCAAGAATGCAAAAAAAAATAAATAAATAAAAATAAATTTTAAAAAACCAACATGGAGCTATTCAAACAATGATTCAAGATGATGGGCACCCCATTCTCCATTCAGTCACCATTACTTCCTTCAAACTGGCTCCCCATATTTCATAAACGAGGCAAGTTGTATTTTTTCTTAAGCTTTGATCCTTAGTAGTCCTTTTGTCTGGAGTTTTCTCTGTCACATTTTTTCAAGAACCTCACTCTCCTCTAATGTGTAAAGGCTGAACACAGCACATTTTTCTTTAATAATCATATCATACATTGGCACAATGAGACTTTCCTTCAACAGACCCATCGTGTTGACCAAAAGAAATTTAAAATACATACAAAAATTTTATTGCTAATATTGTACAACTTGGCAAAAGATGAAACTAATTTTAACCACATATTTTACTCTATTCACTATTTTATCATTTTATAATATAACCAATCTATAAGTCAGTAATGTGCATTACCACAAAAAAATGTATCCATACCAATTTTACTCTCGATTGACAAAGGCTAGAAACAAGAAAACTGTACCTCAGTAGTGAATGATTTAACAAACTTTCATTTAGTACATCCATGCCAAAAAAAAAAGAAAAAAGAAAAGAAAAAGAAAAAAGAAAACAAACACAAGGATAGTCCTCAAGGCCATTTTGCTAAATAGAAAACCCAGCCAATCTCAAATGGCCATCTATTATAAGCATAGAAAAATTTCAAAGAAGAACATTTATAGATGAAGGTAGAAACAAGGTTCCAGTTTGCCTGGGGTTAGGGATGCAGCAAGTCATAGCATGGAAAGCATGAGGAAAATCTTTGCTGAGAAGAGGTACCTCTTGAATGTACAGATGTTAACACTAAACTAGAAATATAATAACATGGTAGACATCTTTGCAGACATTGTTAAGATAGTATACTGTGATCACAAATGAGGAAATGGTAGGTATAATTCAACCAAACATACACATATTCCTTTTTCTTCAGTTATTACAAATTCATAGTGAGTTACAAATAATAACATAGGAAAAATCAGTGGATATTCCACTTTTGTAATATTTTTTGTAGTAATAAGCAATCTAACAATCACTGAATGCTAATTCTATGCCAGGCAATGTTTTCTATATTTAACAATGATTGATTTGTTAAATGTTTCCACAACCTTTTTATATAGATACTATTACCTCAAATTTATTGATAAGGTTCTATAAAATTATAACATAAAATTGCCTTTATCAGTGGCAGAGCTTGGCTTTGAACCCATACGACTGTTTTTTGGCTTCAATGTGCAAGTATGATTTTCTCCTTTACTCTTTTAAAGTCTCATCCAACACAGCTTTGTTTGTAATACTCGATACATTTTCAGTTATCAATAAATATGTATAAAGGTGTAGAAAATGTATGAGGAAAACTTTAGAAGACCAATGTTCTGTCTTCTCTGTCCCTAGCAAGCTTTATGCTCAAGCAAGTTCCTGAGAACCAGGGATTCCAGTGCTTCCCACTGCTGCTGACTTTACCACCACTCCCCCAACCCCAGATTTTTGCCTTGTTGAGACTATCAAAGGATGCAAAGCTGTCCTTAAAATAAGTTTGGGAACAAAAAGATGTACACCAAGGTGACTTAATCAATAATAAGGCACCATAAATCTCTAATTGGCACTAACTGTGTGTGTACTAACTGGTACACGTGCCTAATTTGCCCTCAGTAGACAGATGAAAGTTTCAAAAGTTCAAGGCCATCCTGGCTACATAGTTAAGATTCTTTCCCAATGAAAACAAGCAAAAACAAGAGTAAATACTTTTTAAATTCACTACGTATTTCAAAATAACGAAAATCATATTTCAAATGTCTCTCCATTAAAAAAGGAGAGAGAAGATAAGAGATATGATAATTAGCCCAATTTATCCCTGTCAAATTGTGTATACAAGTACATGTATATTTCAATACATCATAGTCTATTTCACAAACATATATTATGATTTGGCAATCAAATTAACAGGCAAAAAATTTAAGACCCAAACTAGTTAAAGAACAGACTCGCTTTATCAAAATATCAAATATTTTTCCTTAGTGGGTATTCAACAAATATTTATTGATCACCTGCCTCGTACCAGGTCCAGACAAGGCGATACAGAAAACTAAACAGACTAATGGCCTGTCAGGGACGATCCACTTAACCTTCTGTCAGAAAGAAAAATTATCTAAGCTTGCTGAAAATCAATCTGCTAGCATTAGAAAAAACAGTGAGCCGTGTGTTGTCATGGGCTGATCTTTATCTTCCCAACATTCACATTTAAAGAATTCCTAGTTGCAGAAAACTCAAAATGAGACTCTATTATGGGGACAAGGTCTATAAAGGATACTCAGCCTTAAATGAAGTTGTTAGTATTGGCCTTAATCCAAGATTTCTGGTATCCCTTTAAGAAAAAAACTATGACAGTAGTATGTGCACAGGGAAGTCTGTGGTGACAACACAGAAGGGACCCAGCCAGCTACACACGGTGGAAAAGAGGCCTCAGGAGACATGAGCTCTACCAACACTTGGATCATGGGTTTCCAGCTCTCCCACACCTGTGAAGAGAAAACTCCCTTAGTGTAAAGCCTGCATGCTGCAGTAGAAGTACTACTACACGCATTTCTTGTTTCACTGTTCCCAGAGCTGGCAATCTTTCCCAGAAGAAATGTTTGCATATACGTAGAATGGACTGTGTACTCAGAGTCTCACTGGGAGGTTGGGTTTTAGAGCAGTAAAAGAATCAATAGAATCAATAGATGTGTTAATAAAAGAATCAATATATGATTTACAGAACCTTCAATTTTTTAAAATGCTACAGAGACTTTAACAAAGCAAGAACTACAATCATGTATACTGGCATGAGAAAATAGCCAATATTTGCTTGATTCATTTGTTTAACAGCCTGAATAGTTAAGCAATACACACACACACACACAAAGTAAACTGTATACAGTGTACATAGTATGGTCAAATTTACTTATGAAAATCCAGTTTGTCTTCCGGGACAGCAAAAATAAACAGAAAGGGTCTGAGGCTTGGAGCTCTGAGAGAACAGTGTGGTGACAGGGCTTTGAACATTTGTTCTACATGTTTGTATATTGCTTATTCTATCCATAACCAATTTGTGCTTTTTTAAAAAAAAATAATGTTTCCTCAGCACAGTAACTACAGGAGCTGCTCTAGAGGAATATAAGCAGTGTTCTGGGTTTAAAGGAGTATTCCCTGAGGGAATAGGACTGGATCTGAAACCCGAAGAGGGACCCTGGAGAATGATGGTTAGATGATTGGGATTGAATTGGGAGCAGAGGATACAGAAACTGGAGGACTGGGAGGCTAATTATTATGTGCACAGAGATGGAGAAGGGAAAGTGCGTTCTCAGAACTGGCTTTAGCAATTTGATGTGTGTGTTTTTCAGAGAATTGATATCTATAAAAAAGAAAAAAAAACCCAAGCAGATGGAGCAAGTGGGATGACCAATAGCTAAGTATTGGAAATGCTGAATGTTGAAAATAGGAAGAAACCACATGGGGAATCTAGAATCATTCACCTGAAACTCAGAAGAAAATTCTCAACTGTCTCA